>NW_027632463.1:0-121726 GCF_902686455.1 Sciurus vulgaris | reverse complement strand
TTTATTGTCTTTCCTATTCCCATTCCCCTCACTTTTCTTGTTTCCTTTTGTCTAATCCATTCTATTATTTCCTTCTTTTGTGTGTCAGCATAAACATATTAGAGAATATTTGGACTCTGCCTATTTTAGCTTGGCTTATTTTGCTCAGCACTATAATATCCAATTTTATTGTTTTGAAAGAAAATGACTTAAGTTCCTTCTGCTTTTTGGTCAAGTTGCTATCCATAATGCATATATACCACATTTTTCTTTATTCATTGATCCATTGAAGGCACCCAGTTTGGTTCCATAACTTGATTGTTCTGAATTGAGCTGCTATAAATATCAATGGGGAAACAACACTGTAGTATGCTAATTTCACTTCTTTTTGGTATGTACTTAGGAGTGGAATATCTGAATCAAATTGTGGTTTGATTCCATGTTCTCTGAGGAACATTCATACTGTTATCCTTAGTAGCTGCGCCAATTTCGAGTCCCACCTGCAATGTATGAGTTTAACTTTTTCCCAACATCCACACCAACATTTATTGTTTCTTTTATCCTTGATAACTGCCATCCTGACTGGAGTGAGAAAAATCTCAGTTTTGTTTTAAACTGAATTTATAAAATTACAGAGATGTTGCTCTTCCTTATTTATTTGAAAATCATTTGTATGTCTTCTGTGAAGTGCCTTTTGCTTTCTTTAGTTCACTTATTTATTGAATTATTTATTATTGTATTTGGTGTTATTTTATTTTTGTAAATCCTGAATATTAATGCTTTATCTGAGGTTCAGTAGTCAAATATATTCTCCAAATCTTTTGACTCTCTCTAAATGCTCTTGATTTTTTCCTTTGCCATAAAAATATTTTAAATTTAAACACCATCTCATTTACTATTAATTTTATGTCTTCTGCTTTTGGAATTCAGTTGTTGAACTCAGTTTCTAAGAACCCATGATGGAGAGTTTGGTCGACATTTTGTTTCCAGTAGTTGCAAATTCTGATTTCATGACAAATTCAGTGATCCATTTTCAGTTCTTTTTTGTGCAAGGTGAGAGATACATGTTAACGTTTTTCTATTATGTATGAAATTTCCCAGAACCATTTTTTGAAAGGGATATTTTTATACAATTTAATTTTATGAGAACTTTGTCCACTCTGAGATAACTGCAATTATGTGAGACTTTATGTGTCTTGTTCCATTGGTCTTTTCCTGTGTTTTTGTGCCAAAACCATGTAATTTTTGTTACTATAGATATGCAGTAAATTGTAAAGACTATCTCTGGCTTCATTTTTCTTGATGAGGATTGCTTTGAGTACTCTGAAACTCTTATTTTTCTAATAAGTGAAATGACACCTTTTTTCTATTTCTATATAAAGAACATCATTAGGCTATAAGTATTATATTAAATCTATACATTGCTTTTGGTAGTATGCATATTATGACAATATTAATTCCCCTTGTCCAAAAGCATTGGTGTTATTTCCATATTTTCATGTCTTTTTCAAATTTCTTCTTCAGTGCTTTGTAATTTATATTGTTACCTTCTTTTGCCTATTTGTTAGATTGGTTCCCAATTATTTTAATTTATTTTTTGAGGCTATTGGGAATGGGACAGTTTCTGTAATTCCTCTTGTGGATGGTTAAGCATTGGTGTATAAATTGCAATGAGTTTGAATTTATTAATTTTTTAATCTGCTATATTGAAGAGTATGTTTATGAGTCCTGAAGTTCTCTGATGGAAAACTTCTGTGTATGGAATGTTTTGCTAGCAATAGGAACAGATTTAGTTCTTTTATACCTGTTCATATTTTTAATTTTTTTTGGTATAATTGCACTGTCCTGGTTTTCTAGGAATATTTTGAAAAGAAGTGTTGAAAGAGGGCATGTCTTCTTTTCCTCTGTCTAAAAAAAAATGTTTAAATTTTTCTCCACATAGAATTAGGTTAGTCTAGACTTCATCAAATAGAGCTTTTACAATGTTAATACATGTTTCTGCTATTCCTAGATTTTTAATTTGTAGTGTTTTGAGAATGAGTGGATGCAAAATTTTGTCAAATGCTTTTACTTCATCCATTGAGATAAGCATGTGATTCTTGTCTTTAACTCTTTTGATGTGATGAATTAAAGTTAGTAATTTTATATATTTAACCAGGTTTGCCTTCCTGGAATGAACTGTATTTAATTCTGGTGCACTCTTTCAAATATAGTTTTATATGTGAATTGCCAGCATTTTATTAATATGCTTGGTGTCTATCTTCAAAATGGATTTTGACTCAAAATTTTCTTTCCTTCATTGTATCTTTTTTATTTCAGTATCAGAGTGATACTAGCTTCAAGGAATGTATTTGGAAAGGTATCCTTCTCTTCTGTCATAAAACAGTTGAGTAGTTTTGGTATTAAATACTTTGGAGTTCTGAAAGAAATTAGATGGGAGTCTGTCTGGGATTGGCCTTTTCTTTTGTGGTAGGTTTTGAAAGTGTCTTCAGGTTTATTTCTAAAATTGATGTATTTAAATTTTATATATCCTCCTGATTCAGTATGATTAAGTCATATGTCTGTAGAAATTTTTTGAGAATTATCTATTTCATTGGAGTATAGAGTATCAAAATTGTATTTGATTATAATCTATTTCAGTAGTGCTCATGTTGATATTTCCCTTTTCACCAAAGTATTAGTAAATGGAGTGTCATATTTCTTCATTAGCATTACTATAGTTCTACCACTTTTACTTATTTTTTCAAAAAACGAATTATGTGTTATGTCATTTTTTAAAATATATATTTTATTTTCATTGAATTTAGCTATAATTTTAATTATTTCCAATCTTCTCCTTTTGTTGTTATTTTCTTCTTTTCCAATGGCTTTGAGATATACATTATTATATTTATTTAGTGACTTTCTACTTTTTTAATGAAAAAGCTCTATGTATTAAGCTTTCCTCTTAATACTGCCTACATAGTGTCCAAGAAAAGTTTGTATATGGCATTATTATCATATATTCTTAAGTATTTTTTTTACTTTCTCTCTGATATTTTCTTGTATACATCAATCAATCAACAGCATATTATTAAACCTCCATGTGATGCATTAGCTTTTATTTTAATTTTATTTTTGATATCCAAATTCCTATCCTTATAAGCAAATATATTTCAAAAGACCTCTACTTTTTTATTTGCTAAGAATTACTTTGTAGGCTGTCTGGTATATTTCTGAGATGAATTCATGTGTTGCTAAGAAGAAAATATGTTCAATCTTTGATGAATAAAATATTCCATATATGTTTGTTAGCCAAAATAATTAATTGCATTTCTACATCATTTTTACTTACATTTTGCTTGAGGATCTATGCAATGATGAGAGAGGTGTATTAAACTTACCCAAAGCTATTGTGTTGTGATCTCTTTGATTATTGAATTTAAAAGTGGTTTTATTGATATATGTAGATTCTCCACTTGGGGGGCATAAATATTTGTGACTGTTTACTTCTTGTTGATATAAATTTCCCTTAAAAAGCACAAAAAGGCATTCTTTTTAACCTTTTGATTAACTTTGGCTTGATGTCCACTTCATCTGATATGAGGATAGAAACCCGTACTTTATATGTAATCCCTCAAGTGATACAATTTTCCCATCAGTCTGTGGAGGTCTTTGATTTTTATCTCAAAATACAGAGCAAGGAAAAATATGCTTCTAAAACTCAAAAAAATTTTCAAGATGACAGAATAGAGAAGATAGCTTTTCTGCCTGCTCTGTTGAGAGAAAATAAGAAATCAAACAGGCAATTCTCAGATATATGGGTGAACAACAACAACAAAAGGAAAGACTACTTAAATTAAAACTGGATTTTCCAAGCAGACCAGAAACTCAGATGTTGGATAACATAAAATAAGGAATAAAATCCCAGCGGCACAGTAACTGCCATGGATATGGAGGCAGAAAACACAACAAAGGTGGTCTGCCCACTAGAAAAGTAGAGTGACACGTTTACTAAATATCCCACATTTTTAGGAGGCCCGAGACCTGTCTGAATATGGAGTATTTAAGGACATTGTCCTACTAAACTGAAATGTGTGCTTGTGCTGCACATTAACCATGTGTAAGAAAGAATCCACCCCCTCCTGAGGTGGCATACAGAGTACAATTAAAGATAACATTTTGCACCTGCAGCATATATGACAGTAGCTGAGGAAAGAGATTTATAGCACTCATATTTGAAACTTGCAGCCCCAGCTTGGAAAGATGTATCTGGCAGGGAATACAGAAGAGTAGTGATAGGAGATACTGAGCTTGGATTTTAAATCATAGACCATAAAATGTGGAGGCTAAAGATTATGTAGGGAATAAATTTAGCTCTTTCACCACATGAGTGGAACACACATGAGATCCCCCAGTGTACAATTTTCTAGCATGAACCAGCAATTACTGGTCTTTCTAGTTGTGCTGATTTAAAATCTCCAGAAAAATTGTCATTCAATGAAGATTCTATAGCCCACCTAATGCTAGACACAGTCTCCAAGAATTATGCCAATGGGATTATGTTTCTCACTACAGCAGTGCAGAGTGAAGCTTCATGCTCCTCATTACCCTGTATAAAACTGTTAAGAAGAGAAGCTGTGAAACTTTTGAACTACAACAGAAAGAATATGTTAACTTTTCATGGATATTATTTCTCCTTTTTTTCCCTGTTTAGTTGTGGCCATAATGGTACATAAATATTTGTACATACTCATATTTTTTCTCATTTCTAGAATTCTTGAAGGGAGTTATTTTTTATGGACCAGTGTGTTGAGGACTAGAATATTTGAATACATTTTTAAAAAATTTTGTTCTGTATTCTTTATCTATTTATATTTTTAAATTTATACTTTATATATATTATTTTCTTCTATGATTTTGTTTCCCTTCATTTTTTCTCTCTTTTCTTCTGCTAACAGCCAATCTCTATCATTCACACTTTCATTCATTTTTCAAATTTTACTTCTATCTTTTCTCCTCTCCCCACATAATCATCTCACTCTATATCACTTCTATTCTGTACCTTTTCATTATTTGAAATTGTAAAACTTATTGCAATCTTTCTGTTAATATTATAGGCAATATCTGAACATACCATTTATGTATATTGTGATAATTAACATTTTAGATATCAGAGTTAGAACTATTTAAATTGTGCATATGGTTTGCATTGCATGCTGTTAATTTTTTGTCTACTTCTAAGCAAGGTGTTACTGGAAGCATACAGGGACACTAGAAGTACACACAGTAGAAACTCTAATTCCTCATAACCATATATTTAGATGGATAGACACACAGATACATAAAAAATTCAGAGAAAAAATCTCCCCGAACAAACCAAGATACTCCATTAAAGAATGCATTGAGAGTAAAGTGGAAGAAATATCAGAGAAGGAATATATAATATAAATAAACTGATCTGCAAAGTGAAGATCAGGGTGGAGACTGAAATCAGAGAGAAAATACAGAAAGTGAAAGAACATTTTATTAAAGATATAGAGATTCTGAAAGTAAAACCAAGCATAACTGATCAAAATAAAGGAATCAATAGCCAAAAAACAAAAACAAAAACAAAAACAAAAACAAAATATTGGGAGCATCACCAACAGGTGAGCTCACTTGGAAAGCAGAGTTTCAGGCAATTAAGACAAAACATAAAATATGAAAAATGAAATTGACCATGGAAATAAGATGTTATAAGACCATGAAAAGAACTTCCAAGAAATATGGGGTAATCTGAAAAGACCAAATTTTAAACTTATTGAGATTGATGAAAGCTTAGAGATACAAATGAAAGAAATGAACAGTTTCTTCAAAGAAATAATGTCAGAAAATTTTTGAAATATTAAGAATTAAATGGAAAGTGAAATACAGAAGACTAACAGGACCCCAAATACACAAAATTATATGACACAAAATATGGTACATTATTATAAAAATGCATCACATACAAAATATATGTAGAATTATAAAGTCTGATAGAGAAAAATGGCAGTTAAGATTTAGACAGAAAAATAATCCAGGCTTCAGCTTATCTCAAAAACCAGACCCTCAAAGCAAGGAAGTCTTGGAATAATATATACCAAGTTCTAAAAAAACTGTTCTCATCCTAGCTTACTATAACTTATAAAAGTGAGTTTCATATTTGAGAATGAAATAAAATTCTTCCATAGTAAGCAGCTGTTAAATAAATTCAAAACTAGAAAACCTGCACTATAAGACATACTCAATAAGATATTTCTCTAAAGATGAGAGAATACCAGCAAAGGGAGGGACTAAGCAAAAAGAACAATGAATTAGTGGATAAACTAATTCAAATTAAAAATCAGATATAAATCAAAATGATGATGAATAAAAATCATATTGCTATACTGTCCTGAGAAGAAAATAGCCTATCCCAATTAATTGAAAGACATAGAATAACAGACTGGAGTAAAATACAAGACCCAACAACATTGTGTCTCCAAGAGACTTACCTCTTTGGCAAATATATTCACAGAATAAAGGCCAAAGGATTGGAACTATATTATTCACATGAACCTGGTAAACATGGAGTTCCCTTCCCATTTCAGATTCAGTGGACTTCAAACCACAGTTAATCAGAAGAAACAATGAAGATCATTTCATGCTTCCTAAGGGAATTTTACATCATTAAGGCAACAATTGTAAATACTTATGACCCCAAAAATGGAAAGTCTATGTACAATATATTATACAAACCATTCTCAATTTCACAATGAAACATAGCACAAAACAATAATACTGGGTGACTTTAACACAATTCTCTCACATTGGATTGATCCTCCAAACAAAAATAAAATAAACGTTATACAAATAAAAATACAATTAATAATTAAACTTAAAAAATATATGTGTATATATGTGTATAAAAATATACATATATTATATATGTATAGTGGATTATCCATCCACATGCAAATATACTTTCTTTACAAAAGCGAGTGGATTCTTCCCTAAAATGGACCATATATTAGGTCACAAAGTATGTCTAAGCAAATAAAAAATTACAGATAATACATTGTATACTATCAGATAATATTACAATGAAATTATGAGCCATTGGTAAAATAAAAAATAGAAATTATTCTAACACCTGGAACTAAATAATATGCTGTTGAATTAAAAATGGAATTTTAAAATAAATAAGGGATGAAATGTAAAAATACTTAGAGGACAATAAAAAAAGCAATAAAGCACATCAAATTCACTATGATACTATGAAGTCAGTGCTAAAAGAAAATTGTATTATATTAAGATTATTCATTAGAAGAATGGAATGTCACCAAATAAATAACCTAATATTATATCTAAATGTCCTAAAAAAGAACAAATCATCAATGAAAGCAAAAGAGAGAAATTAATTAAAATAGCTGAAATAGAGAAAATTGAAAAAGGACCAATTCAAATAATCCACAAAACGAAAGTTATTTATTTTAAAAAATCAATAAAATTGATTAACTCATATGAAAGTTAACAAAAAAAGAAAAATACAAACTACAAAAATTCATGGTGAAAAAATATCACAATGGACACTACTGAGATACACACAATATTCACAACCTTGTTGAATATTTATACTTTCAAAAAACAGAAAATCACAAAAAAATCAACAAATTTCTACAAACATATGACTAACACATGTTGTATCAGGAGAAAATAGAAAATATAAACAGATAAATTTTAACCAATGAAAATTAAAGGCACTATCAAAATCCTACCAACTAATCATAGCAAAGCCAAGAACCAACAGACTCTCAGCCAAGTTCAACCAGATCTTTAAAGAATTACAAAAACCAATTATCCTAAAATGATTTCATGAAATAGAAAAGGAATAAACTCTTTCAAAATCATTCTATGAAGTTTTGATGTTACCCTCATAACAAAACAAAAGTCACATCAAAGGAAAGAAATTTTCATACCAATATCCCCTATAATTATACATGCAAAAGTTCTCTAAAATTCCAGCATCTTGCATACAAATACAAGGGGGGGATTCATCCCAGGTATGCAAAGATGACTCCACATACAAATTTAATGGATGAAATTTATGATATCAATAGACTTAAAGATAAGAATCTTATGGTTATATCATGGATGTACAAAAAACCATTTGCCTAAATACAGAATCAACTTATGTTCAAAACACAAGAAAAGATAGGGATAGTAGAAACATACCTTAACATTTTAAAAACTATACATGCTAACTCTAAGAAAAACATCAAACTGAGATGAGATATATTGAAACCATTTCCTCTTAGAACTGGAATAAGACAGAGATGCCATCATTCATCAATTTTATCCAACATTGTCTTAGTAACTCTAGATTGAATAATTAGAAAGAAGGAAGATATTAAAGGGATACAAATTGGAAATTTTCCCTGTTTGATAAGTACATGATTCTAGATTTAGAAGATCCAAAAACCTCCACCAGAAAACTAGAACTCATGAAGGAATTCAGAAAAGTATCATGATATAAAATAAACACCTATAAATCAACTATATTTCTAACAGATGAATAAACTGAAATAGAAATTAAAGAAACTATCACAGTCATAATAGCCTCAAAATATTTGGGAATATATCTAACAAAAGATGTGGAAGATTACTACAATGAAAACAATACAATAAAGGAAGAAATCTAAGAATACCTTAGAAGAAAGATTACCCACTCATTTCTTGGAAAGGAAAATTCACATTGGCAAATGGTCATAAAACAAAACATGCTATAAAGATAAATTGCAATTCCAATTAATATTTCTATGACACATTTACAGATTCAGAAAATACAGCCATGATATTACTCTGGAAAAGTAAGTTGTTCATAATGGTTAAATCAATTCTCAGGAAAAAAAAAATGAAGCAGAGGTATCACAATACCAAACCTTAAATTGTAATACAGATGTATTATATCACAAACATATTGGTACTGCAACAAATGCAGACATGAATACCAATGGTACATAATAGAAGACATGGAGACACACTCACAAAAATACAATTATCTCATATTAAACAGAGGCACCATAAATACAGTGAAGAAAATATAGCCTTTTCAATAAATGGTACAGGAAATACTGGATATTCATATGTAAGAAAATGAAATTAGACACTTATCTCTCAATCTGTGTAAAATTCAATTCTACATGATCAAGTACCTAAGTATCACAGAAAATACCCTGCCTCAACTAAAAAAAAATATACACCTAAATCTCTGTCATATCATTTTAGGAACTGATTTCCCCAACCAGACTCAAAAAGCATAAAAAAATAAACTAAGGAATCAATAAATGGGATTTATTAAACTACAATACTTCTTCACGGAAAGGAACCAATCAACAACATAAATTGTGATTCTATAGAATGGGAGAGTCTGTGTCTTCTGCACCTCAGATACACCATTACTCTCCAGGATATATAAAGATTTGCAAAAACTTAACATCCCCAAAACAAATAACCAAAACACTAAATGGGCAAAGGATATGTACATAACCTTCACTGAAAAGGAAATACAAATGGTCAAGAAATATATTTAAAAAGTACAACATTCTTCGCAATTTGAAAAATGTAAATTAAAACCACACAGATTTTATCCAGCTACAGTTGTAGTGGCAAAAATAAAGAAGACAAGTAACAAATTTTGGTGAGGATGTGGGGGAAAAGATACACACATACTATGTAAGGGAGAATACAAATTGGTACAATCAATATGAAAAGCATATAGATTCCGCAGAAAACTAGGATAAAACCATCATTTGACCTTATTTTCCCACTCATTAACATATAAAAGGACTTAAAATCAATACACCGTAGTGATGTGGCAAAGTTTATAGCAACTCATTTCACAATAGCTAAGCTATGAAACCAATTTAGATATCCTTCAATAGATGAATGGTTAAAGAAAATACATTAAATTTTATCAATGTATAATTGCTCAGCCATTAAAAAATGAAGTTATGACATTGGTTGTAAGTAAATGGAAATGTAGGTTACAATGCTAAGGAAAATTAATCATACCTACATCAGCAAAGGGTGAATATTTTGTCTGCTATGTGGGTGCTGATTCACAATAGGTGGGAAGTGAGAGGTGTAGGTTGACCAGATTGTACATGTGGGTTGGGGCATGGAAATGGGAAGATAACAGAATGAGTGGCACATTATTATCCTATATTCATACATGAATACAGTACCATTATAATACCATGTAATGTATAGTCATAGAAATGGAAATTTATATTCCATTTGTGTATATGTAAAAATACATTCTGTGGTCATGTGTAACTAAAAAGAACAAAAAAGGAATAACACTAAAAAGCTCAAAAAGAGCATAAGTGAGAAAAAAGTGTGTGTGTGTGTGTGGGGGGGTAGCAGTCCTTGAATCAATCAGTAGAAATTCAAACAGAACAAAAAAAATTAAGAGCAAAATGAAACAAGAGCAGAAAAAGGAAAATCTTGGTGAAAAGCTGATAAAGTAGGAAATGAAGGAGTCCTTTTCACTATGGTGGAGAGAATAATCAGTGAATAAATATGTTTTTTCTCTGTGCTCAAAATGATTTTCTTATTTCTTCTTGAGTGATGAACTAAGGCAGGGTGTTTGAGCAATGTTTTGTGGAGTTCTTTTTTTATATTGTGTTATTTGACAAATTGACACTTGGGGGTTAAGTCTTCCAAACTTCTATTTTTGAGAGATTGTTGTGGGCAGGGCATGCTGAAAGTTTTCTGGTGGAGCAGCTGGCTAAGACCTGCAGGATTAACATTAAACAAGCATGCCAGGACAACTGGGCTATTGCTGGGCAGGTAAGCAGCAAGATGGGTGAGGTGGTGCAATAGATTTTTAGTCAGCCAAGCTGGCAGAGTTTGGTTTGGCAAGGCATTGAAGAGGTAAGCTGGTCAGTCTGCATAGCAAAAGAGCTGGCTAGGTCATGTAGGCTAGTCCACACAGTGGGTGTCCAAGCAGCCTGGGCTGAAGCTGCCTGGGAAAATGCTTATTTATGTCTGACAGGCTACCTGACTTATGCAGATGGTTCAGTGCCCAGTGATGGGCCTTGAAGGCTCGTGGTGTAGCAGTATGCTTGTTCAGGTAGGCCTTGTGAAAGTGGATGCCTAGTAGTTTGGGCTGTGGACTGGCAGTGGAACTGCAGTCTCCCTATGTGGGATAGTGGGTTTATCAGGGGGTTGAGGTGCTAGAAGCCTGGGCATTGTGAATTCAAGAGGATCAAGTGGTTTCTAGAATGGTTCAGGACTGGTCATTTGCCAGGATTTTTGCTCAGGCAAGTTGAAGGCCAATGCTCTCTATACCATTAGTTCAACTTTCTAACCTGCTCCAGCTGGCTATGTTTGATCCTATGAGCTGCAGGACACACAAGGCAGAGAAGAATTGGGTTCTCTCTAGCCTACGCAAGCTGTGTTACCCCAGGCATAATGTTCTCCATTTATGATTTTCCTCAGGTTATTTTTTTTGACAATGTTAATTTTTTATCTCAGTTGGGTTTATTCAGACATAGCACTGAACTAATGAATCTGGATTTCCAGTTTACATTTGTGCCACTGAGCTGTATTAAAAAAATAGTTCCTGAAATGCTTCTCTGTGGAGAATTGATAAACTGCAGTGTGATTTTTTAAACATACATTTCATTGAGTTGAATAATATGGCAGGTTTCTACTTCAGTCTCAGAATTTTTTACTCTAAACCTAGGGAAAAGGTTCATTCACTTGAATTCTAGATACCTGAGCTAGGAGAAATGTTGCCTTACTCTAACCAGTCATCTTGTTATTTCTCCATTAAATTTTTAACATGGCAAATTAAGTCATTTTGAGGACTTCCATTTGTTTCTTTTTCAGAATCTTTCTCTTTTGAAATAAACTTTCACTTCCTCTGTTTTATAATTTCACTCCTTACAGCTTCTTATAGCTCATGGAACATTTTAACTACAAGATTTCTACTTTTTTATTCTGAAATATTCTCCATTGTGGTATCAGAAGACTAATTTTCCTGAAGGTCTATGGATTGTCCAGAATGGTTTGCTCCATTGCATTTTCAGTTGCTTACATGTCTGATCAAATGTACTCATTCTTCATTTTAACAAGGGATTTTTTTTACTTATTTTCTTTTAAGAGTGCTTGGTATTTGAGCAAATACCAAGTTATTGATGCTTAAACTCAATATGTGGTCCTTGCTGATACCAGTAACAGCAACAGTGGGAGATCAGTCACTGAACCTTGTTTAATACAGTTATGTGTCAATCAATGTACTATTCAACCTTAATAGAAGTGAAAAATGTGTTGATATTGTTCTCCAAACTTCCTTTAATTCAGATTCAAACTTGAAGTAGAGTTCTGAAACAAATAGAAAAATTAGTCTAATGAGACTAATTTTTAAATTAGAGACTATTTAAAATTAGTCAATTTGATGTAATATTACATGAGAACAAAAATGGGCTGGAAAGGTGGAGCAAAATGAATTCAGAAACAAAAGATAGCCCACACAAAGAAATAACACCCACCCAAGTATAAGAAATAAAATGAATAGGGGTTATGTGCTGTAGAAGTTAATTTATTAAAAGGGAAAATATGCATTAATTGGAACAAGTACAAAATAGGAGTAGGAAAAAAGAGGGAGAATTATTACCATTAATGCTTTAAAATACTAGAAATAAAACATTCAAATGTATTGAAAGTGCCAAGTTGGTTATTAGGGTAACAAATGAAAATTAATATGAGTAATATAAATGATCAAAGTTGACATTAGAAGTCCTCCAAACTTTCTCAGTGAATCTTTGTAATCGATCAATGACATGGTGCATCAGTGAGTTTAAGTACATTCCTTAATGTTTAAGTATAAAGCCTCATGATGAAAATGTGCTGCTAATTTCTGAAATTTAACATAATCAATGTATTTATATCAAATCAATTAACTTTATTAAATATATTTATAACAACTAAGGTACTTTGGTTAACCAGCACCTGAATCTGATGTTTATTTATTAAGGCAAAACAGCACTTTAAGATTTAGTTGAGAAGTTCTGAAAATTAAATCTACGGTTATGGAAATCAAAACTTTCAAGCAATGAGGAATTGAGGAAAGACAACCTTAATAATTTTGTGAACTTAGCATTGATAAAGAAAATGTAGCTCTTATGTCCATCCTCTCTAACGCTTACCTAAATCTGTAAAGGCATATTTAGCAATTACCTCACACCTATATCTTTATTTTCAACTTTGAAATTGTCACCACATATTGTCCAACATGCATACAGAGGTGTTTACTTCTTGCTTTGTCCTGAAGGCCATGTAGTGAAATATGGATTTCACTTGGTTTATCCTTTCTACATGTGCACACATGGAGTGGGAAGGTAGAGAAACTTTCCAGTGAAAGATAAACCACTGGGTAGATGAATTCTAATGTGCGGCATACAACTCACTTGCTGATTGCAGAGCTGTTAAGGATAAAATAATTTTGCTTCTCACTTTGAGTTCAACTTACATCTCCTTAAGTCTATATCTAATTTAGTGTGGCTTTTAATCTCAGAATAATCTTCTTAAACCTACAGTCCAGATATTGAGCTTCACGTCATTCAAGTTATTTATATACAATGTCAATGACAAACTTCATTTTTGTAAAACATTTTCTTCCTCATTTCGAGGAGCAAAAAGAAGAAAATGAATATTAAACAAGTATCACTATTTACTACTTACAATAATTATATCATATTAAGGGGAAATGGTTAATCAAAGTGTGATACATAATTTATATTTAAGTATATGGTGTTAAATATTAAATTTTTAAACTTGGTTAACAATGTTTTGGTGGCCTTGATTGCATGTTAGCCAATAACAAATTAAAAATTGTTGAAAGTGTACCCAATTCAATAGGCCTTTCTGGTTACTATGAGGTAAACCACATTCCTCTATCACACTGTTCTAATATAATGTTATGCCAACTGAGGACCCAGGAAAAGGGAATCAGCTGACCATGTGATGAGTCAAAATAAATTTTTAATTCTTTCAGTTTTTTCTCACTGGGGTTTTATATATAAATGTATTGGAGAAAGCTAGAAAACGGTTACATGGATATTATTTGGATTGATTTTCTTCAAATAATTGTGAAACTATTATTTCAAAATGACATGAGTAAAAACAGCTGTTTGTATGAGAGCAGTACTTCAACAAGGAGAAAGTGGGATATACAGAGTAGAAAGGAGTTAATATGAGATTGTGAACTTGAGTCTGTGCCCTGTGATTGAAAATTTTCTGGTCAATTTCCCACACACATCCCATTTTGTCAACTATCTCATTAAGTTTACCCTGTGTTCATGGGGAGATCTCTGTGCTGAGGAAATTTGCCCTCTTCTGAAAGTACCTTGCCTCAATGTCCCTGTCTAGAGGTCTCAGTGTTATCTCCTCTTCCCTGAATTCCTGTTCTTTGTGGGAAAGGAAATTGAAGTCAGCATGTGTTGGACTAGCACATTCTACTGAGACTCAGATCCCACCTTTAAAGCTGCCTAAACATGTCCATTCCTAAGAATTTGCTTGCACACAGAGGATACACACATTGTTGCTGAGGAAATGTCTCCTGCTTCCTGAGTCCAGGCCACAGTCATGACACATGAATCAGTAGCAACCTGTTAAAACTTCTTGAACAATGAGAAGTAAATACCAAAAATAACAGCAAGAAATACAAGTTAATACAAGGCAATATCTGGGATCTGTGACAACAAATACATATTTGATTCATCAATAGTCTTATTCAGTCATGTGTAAGACTTATTACCAGTCTTATTACCAGTCATGTGTAAGAGTCTCACCATTATTTCATCATTTAAAAAGGCAAATTTCACATTTGAATTTCTAAAGTAAATGTAAAACATGGTATAATAATAGTTTTGTGATTGGATATTACTGGAATTGGATATTTTTATCTGATAATTATAGAAGTATATAGAACTATAGAAGCTGATCCATAATTTAAAGAAGATGTACAGTCATAAAATCATTGATTATTTTGAGCTCAATTTTTCTTCTAGGATATTCTGAAAAGAAAGGATGCAGACCATAGTTGTTATTAAGAAACTGATCCTTGAACATTCATATATTTAATGAGGAAATTTATCAGGAAATGAGAGATTAATGTAGGGAGTGCAGATGAATCTACACAGAAATAAGTTTGAGCATATTGATCATGAAAATACATGGATGTTTTGTTTTTCTTGAATGAGTGTGTCAGTCCAGCTCTTGAAATTTGTACTACTTTGAGCCTATTTGAAGCTGCTAGTACACTTATATCCTCCTCAGAACTTAATTTATTTTCTGCTCATTCATTATTTCATATTGTTCACAGGTATTCATATGTAGCTCTTATAATAATAATTTCATCCCCTCGGTTTATATCATGTTCACACTTCATCTCATGTTCACTTTCTCCATAGTCAACTTCTCTGAGAAAGTAAATAAAAGAAAGATGTAAATTTTCCTTCGTGTTTATATACATTTTTCTATCCATTTACATACAGCAAGAGTCTGATATGTGGCACATTCCGTGAACATGCACGATTTCTGTATGCACACAAAATAAAATTATTCCAATTTCTAATATTTTTGTATATTTATTAATATTTTATTTGATTTTTACACATGCAAGGCAGTAACATAGTTTTATATATCATATATACATGTAGTATAACTTCCTCTAATTTGTACCCATTGTTTTAACAGTACACTATGTGAAGTTTCACTGATAGTTTATTCATATGTGAACATAGAAAAATTAATTATTTAATGCCAAGATATATTTATTGTGTCAATTCATGTTATGCATGGTATTTGCATAATGTGCCATATGTAAATGGAACAAAGACTGTGAGATATCTCCTTTCGAACTGCAAATACTAATATATTTATCAAACTCTTTTGTACATGACTCTCATAATATGATTCAATTTTATGTACTGGTAAATGCATAGAGGTGACATTCAACAATGCCAGGCATGACCATACAAATATATGTACATTTCATCACATTTGATTTTCCTGCTGACTTGAATAGTATTAACTCAGTGATGCCTAAAAAGTTCTATATCAATAATGACTAATTTTTCTTCAATCCCAGTCCATGAATTATGAATTATACAATGGAGGAAACATCATTCCACCTGCATATGGTCGCTAAATTTTAACTTATTTAAAATTAAGATTCTTTATAATGGTTACTATTTTTCTTTTTTTTTTTTTCTGAGAGCCTAATAATATGAACTTGTGTGTAATCAATTGAACAATTACAGTAAATGTAAATGTGTCTTTCCCTCCCTTTTTGTGTATGTTTGATGTGTGTATCATATGGATACACATGCATTTAAATATATGTATGCGGTTTGCATGCCTCTGATGATCACACAAATATTTCAAAGTGTATTAAGTTTATGGAAGGTGAAGGAAGATGGAAATATAAAAAAAATTTCATAAGCCAAAAACATTCTTGGAAATAGCACATATACACAGAAACATTTTTGTGAATATCAGATTCTCCTCAGAAATATGAACCATGATTTAGAATATTACGGTTGACTCCTATATGTCCACTATGAAAATTTATTCCATCTAACACCACTGAACAATGCTTCTGTCTCACAAGAATAATGAAGGTATTGTTAATGTCCATGTTGACAGCCACTGTATATTCCCATAAAGAGCCAAATTTCTTCTCACTTTGGCCATCATGGAAAATCAGTGTTTTGTGTCTTTCGTATGTATCCTGCTTTCCTTTATATTGCAAAATGAAGTCTGATATTTTCCATCTTATGAAATAATTAGTTTTACTCCTGTATGAATAAACTCCATGTGATTTACATTCATAGAAAACTCATGAGTATGTGATATACTGAGAAATAAGAGAAAATCCAAATGCAGATGGACCTATGAAGAAGTAATTGTAAATATATCCTATAAAATTATTGATGCAGTTCATTCTTTGGGTGTGTGAAGTTCAGTTTTGAAGGTTCTATCATTATTAGTCTGTTGCATTTCTAAGTATATTCACACCTATATGGCAAATCAAGATGTCTGCTTGCTCATGCTCTCATATTGCTCACAAGTGTTTTTGTTTCTCTTGTGATACATGCCTACATCGGCCCACCACTTGTGCACACACCTAAATAACATTCTTTGGGGGAGTAATGGTGTCAGAACTCAAGGGTAATTGGCCACTGAGCTACATCTTCAGCTCTATTTTATTTTATGTAGAGACAGGGTCTTACTGAGTTGCTTACTACCTCACTTTAGCTGAGACTGGCTTTGAACTTAAGATCATACTCCTGCAGTCTCACAAGCTTCTGGGATTAGAGGCATGAACCACTGTGCTCAGCTAGAATGTTTTAGAGTTTGATCATGCCTAAAAAAAATTAAATATAAAATATATGGTTCTTGTTAGGTGTTCATGGGTGTTTTTGTATTCCTACCAACAAAGTAAGACTCTAATACATGAATTCTTAAATAAACATTCATGATTTGCATCTGCATGAATAATAAGCAAATTTCTACTTCTAATATACAGCAATATTTATTATGTCAATATATGCTATGGATGACTGTATTTGCACATTTTAATGGAGAAGAGGCTGTTAGTTATTTCAATTCAACCCTGGCAAAAAAGTG
The DNA here is from genome assembly GCF_902686455.1 of Sciurus vulgaris. NCBI lineage: Eukaryota > Metazoa > Chordata > Mammalia > Rodentia > Sciuridae > Sciurus > Sciurus vulgaris. The sequence continues at coordinate 104,062 of NW_027632463.1, read as the reverse complement.
AGTTACATTTAAAAACTTCCTTGCAAAATTGTAAAATGAGCCAGCTTTGCCAGGTAGCCTACTCTGCTTGTTAAAAACCTCACACTGATGAGGGCCAATTTGTGTAAGACATGAGAGCTATAAAATATTAAAGTGTGATGTCTGTTGCTTTTAGGATTTTTCTTTGTCAGAGAAACATATGACTTAAGATCTTGAACAGGCTTGATTTTCATGAATACCTTATATACCTGGCGAGAGATATGCAGGCATCTGAAACTAAATGTTTGCCTGCCCATATCTAAATGTTCTGTGAAAGTTTATAAAATGAAAGTTCTTATAGGTTTAACCAATAAGTCCTTTATACATTGCATCTGGCATGAAAGGGCCACACTGCCATTTAAAAAACCGGCATATCTCTCTGCTTTGACTAAGTCTAATTCTGATTATTAACACTGTTCCCCAAACGTATAAGAGATTGCAGGCTATCCTTGATTTTTGCTACTTCTGCTAAACTCTGCAAGCCTGTAAATATCTGTGGAGTCTAAATTTTACTGTGAGAATTCAACATAGTTTATAAGGACGTCTGTGTAATAGTGATGCTAACTAGTAGTTCTTTGTACAGTAAGTATACTCATATTTTTCTAGTATACAAAATTTAAAATATAAGGCTTGGAAGAGCACTTTACCATACTGGTGTTCTCCAAACTAAAGTTGTCTAAAATGGTAATTTTCAATTTATAGAAATAATATATTTAATTGGAGATTTATATCATTTAATGTTCTGTAACGACCTGTTATCAATCAGATGTATGAAAATTTTTATGTTACTTTTACACTGCGGTAGGAATTTAAGTATATTTTTAAAAGATAATGAGAACCTGACTTGTTTAAAAAAGTGCATATTGTGGAACATGAAAGTGTTTGGCCACTTTCCCACAAAAAGGGCTGAGAACTCTCTCAGCTTTTCTTTGACTCACGTTTCATATGTAATGTTGTATTGTTATATGTGAAGAGCCCCATCTTACCTGAGATAAGGCTCTGCCTTTCACCTTACTCCACGTTAGAATGGCTCCAAAATAGGCCAGACTTCAGCTCATTTAGAGTTGTGTTCAAAAGATTGATCTTTGTTGTAAAGATTACTGTGATCTCAAAGTAAACAGGAGATATAAAATAAAAAATAAAAAAATAAAAACTTCCTTGTAGTTAGCTCTGATCATGTGAAAAATATGCATAAAAATAAAAAGTCAAAATAATATTTGCCAATGCCAGGTATGACCATAAAATATTTCACATTTTTTGCATTCTTTTCATTTCTTTTCTTCTTTTAAATTGTTTTTTACATTTCAACTTATTGTACACAAATGAGATACAATTACCATTTCTCAGGTTTTATAGGAAGTAGACTCACATCATTTGCAATATCATATATGTATTATTTTTCCTTACCCCAACTCTCTGCCACCATTCATTTTTTCTGTATAGTCCATCTTTTCTCTGTTCTTGCCCCTCTCCCAAACCTGAAATTTATCATCATTCACTCCTTAGAGAAATCATTTGGCCTTTAGATTTTTTGGATTGACTAATCTCATTTAGCATGATATTCTTCAAATGCATCCATTTACCTTCAAATGCCATAATTTTATTCTTCTTTATGGCTGAATAATATTCCACTGTGTTTGTATACCTAAGTTTCTTTCCCCACACATCTACTGAAGGGTGTCTGGTTTAGTTGCACAATCTAGCTATAGTGAATTGAACTGATATAAAAAATGATGTAATTGTATCACTGTAGTATGCTGATTTTAAGTCCTTTGAGTATAGGCCAGAGAAGTGGCATAATTAGAACAAATGATGGTTCCATTTCAAGCTTGTGAGAAATCTCCATACTCTTATTCAGAGTGATCGCACCACTTTGCAACCCTGTCAGCAATGTATAACTGTACCCTTTTCCCCACATCCTGGCCAACACCTATTATTGCTTCTATTATTGTTAATTGCCATTCTAATTGGGGTGAGATAAAATATTAGGATAGTTTTGATTTGCATTTTTCTTATTACTACAGATGTTGAACATTTTTTCATATATCTGTTGATTGCTTGCAGATCTCCTGTGAAGTGTCTGCTCATTTCCTTTGTCCATTAATTAAATGGTTATTTGTATTCTTGGTGTAAGGTTTTTTGTTTTCTTTATAATTCTGGAGATTAGTTCTCTATCTCAAGTATGTTTGAAGAAGATTTTCTCCCACACTGTAAGCTCTGTTTTCACATTGTTGACTGTTTTCTATGCTGAGAAATTGCTTTTTAATTTGAATCTATCTCAATTATTGATTCCTGCTTTTATTTCTTTTGCTTTGAGAGATGTGTTAAAGAAGTCTGGTCCTAAGCTGACATGATGAAGATAGGGACTACATTTTCTTCTATTAGATGCAGGGTCTCTGGTCTAATTCCTAAGTCTTTGATCCATTTTGAGTTGAGTTTTGTGCAGAGTGAGAGATACAGGTTTAATTTCATTTTGCTTCAGATTTACAGTTTTCCCAACATCATTTGGTGAAGATGCTCTCTTTTCTCCATTGTATATTTTTGGCATCTTTGTCTAGGAAAATCTATTTATGTGGGTTTTTCTCTGTGTTTTCTATTCTGTACCATTGGTCTATTTGTCTATTTTGGTGGTAATACCATGCCATTTTTGTTACTATTGCTCTGTAGTTAAGTTAGAGGCCTTGTATTGTTATAACACCTACTTCAGTATTCTTGCTAAGGGTTGCTTTATTGATTTTGTGTCTCTTATTCTTTCAAATGAATTTCATGATTGCTTTCTCTATTTCTATGTTGTAACTCATCGAGATTTTAATTCAAATTGCATTGAATGTATATAATACTTTTGGTAGTATGTCCATTTTGATAATATTAATTCTGTCTACCCATGAGCATGGGAGATTTTTCCATCTTCTAAGGTTTACTTGAATTTCTTTCTTTAGTGTTCTATAGGTCTCGATGTAGAGGTATTTTACCTTATTTGTTTTATTCATTCCCAAGTAATATTTTTTTGAGGCTATAATGAACGGGGTGGTTTTCCTAATTTCTCTTTCAGAGAATTAATCACTTATTAATAAAAATGAATAGATTTATGAACATTGATCTCATATCTTCCCACTTTGTTGAATTCATTCATGAGTTCTAGAAGATTTCTGGTGGAATTTTTTGGCTCATCTGAATACAGAATCATGTCATCAGCAAATAGAGATATTTTGAGTTCTTTTCCCATTTGCATACCTTTAATTTTTTGGTCTAATATCTCTGGCTATTCATGGAGGATGTTGAACAGAACTGGTAAAAGTGGGCATCCCTGCCTTGTTTCTAGTTTTTCTCCATTTAGAATGATGTTGGTCATGGATATAGCATGGACAGCATTTACAATGATAAGGTACATTTCTACTATCCCTATTTTTTCTAATTTTTTTCTAATATTTTGAGCATGAAGAGGTGCTGTATTTAGCTGTCTGGGATATTGTCCAACCATGGTTGTCTAGAAAGAATAATGCTCCTGATTAAAAGATTTTCTTCCATACCATTCCATTAATCATCAATTACAGAATTTAGGACACCTGTCATTTCCACCTGCTTCTCTGCTCTGAGTTGCAATCTAAGAATAAAAGTCCTTATGCTAACTATTTTCCCCAGCCTGCAACAATGTAATTATTGTGTAAATTTTTTAAATGTCAAATAATGTCAATTTGTACCTAATAATTTGAATATTGTGGGAGATATTAATATGTATCTTCCATGTGTCATCTTAATGTGTCTGCTTTGTATGTACCCACAAGGATATGAAAGGTTTTAAGGGACGGACATATCTCAGCCTATACTCAGTAGAATCTGGGTATGTATTGATTTGATCAAAGGTGTCTGAAGAAAATATTTCTCTCCAGGCCTCTCCAAATGATCATTAGAAAACAAAGAAGCCTAAAAGTTCATTGAAAATACAAGATCATTTTGTAAATTTTTGTTGGAAATGTCAGATTGTCCTCAGAAATCTGAATCATAATTTGGAATATTAAAATTAGCTCTAATTTGCTTTTACCATCACTGACAAATGATCTTATCTCATGGAAGCAATTTCTTTAGAGTAAAACTATATATTTACAAACACTATTACATTTCATATAAAACAGAGTATTTCATCGTTTTAGACATTATGGTAAAACAGTGTGCCATTTTTGATACTGAATATAACTATATTGAATTTCACTTTTTATCTTAGAGTTTAAAACAAAATAATATTATTTATGACTGAGTTTATAAATACTATATGACATTATACTTAACCCTGTACAACCAGTTTTAAAGTGTTTAGTTTTTTTTGTTCAGTGATTTCTGTATTTTCAAGTGGGACTTTCTTTTTTATTTCAAATTTTTATTTTATTGTTCCTTTTTAATTTATACCTGACACAAGAATACCTTTTGACAAGATTATAAGATCATTGAATATATTTTAGTCTAATTAAGATTGAAAGAAAACTACTGGAATTAGAAAATTGACAGCATTGTTCATTTCCCCTATTAGAAAGAATACTAATAAAATAAATTGACAGATACACAAATGACTGTTTAGGTGCCCTGATCCCGATGTTAAAGAGAGATGTGCATCCCCTGAATATTTTCTTTATTCTATAGAAAAACTGAGTCCTCAGGAAGAACACAGGATCTAGGGGGAAAAAAAAACCTTTCTCCATCTTTCCTTTTTAAGTTACTGATCTTCTCTTGTTCTTTTATCCCTTTCTCTTTCTTCATTCTTCTACTAACTGGAAATGCTGCCTCTTTCTTTTTAGAAAGCAGTTGCTCTTTTTATTAGACCCTTGAAACTTGCCAACACACACCTTTGACTTCATTGCAGGTTGAAGAAGAAATGGGTCACTATTGCTTTTTCTTTATGGTCTAAATCCTTGGAGAGATTCTCTTAGAAACTCAACTCTCCAAAAGTTACTGATAATGGCTAAAAATAAAATATGTAGCAGAAAAAACAACAAACAAAATTGAGCAAGGCTATCAGTTAACAAATTCACTTCTTACTCTACTGAGAAGAGCTCAGTACACCATCAGGGTCAATATAAGAAGTGCTATCACTACTAAGCCTAAGCTGTGTACTATGACCTGTTTAATACATCAAATAGATTAAGGACCTATCTAATGTTGGCAATACTGCAGCATTGCTAAAATACATTATCTAAGATGACACTATTTATACATTGGATTTTCTATTATTAACTTGAACATTCATACATTACATTTAATACCAAAATTAAATATACAGTTGATTAAAAAATAAAATCCTTATATGCATCTATGGAGACTGCATTACTAAATCACTCAATGGTAAGAATGTGGAAGTACCAGAAAGTCATGGTCAGCACCATTATTGACTCATAGAAGAAGTAAAGACTATATCTCATGAATACTACTTATACTGCATAGAAGTCTAGGTAGAAGGTCCACGATTGTAGGTGTGGGTTTGAGAACATCACATATATCCATACACCCTTAGCAGTTGAATTTTCCCTGCTGCTGGTGAAAGTCTGCTATTTCTTCACAGTCACTCATCTCTTCTGACACTCTTCCTCACCACTTCCACTTTGGGGAAAACAAGAAAACAACCAACCTCACCACACACCTATTTTTTCTCAGGAATTCTGTTGTTGTCAAGCTCATATTTCTCACTCTTTTGGATTCTAAACTTGAGCCCAGTCTGTCTAAAAGAGTTTTATTTAATTTAAAACTACTCTAAATTCTCCATGTCTTTTTGTGTTCACATGTTTTTAACATCACCATTAATTTTCATCATAGTATAGACAACTTCATTCTCATTTACCTCCAATGGATTCTTCTGGATGTTCTATCATTTATCATGGACACTGAATAAAAGATCTTTTATCAGTAACACATCAGCTTTGTAAATCATTTAAAAATGTGAACGTTAAGAGCAAATATGATTGTGAATGTATCAAAGTGGTAAAAATGGAAGGATAAATCTATACCCAATGATTATCTGGCTAAAACAGCATGAAGATACTGAATGAACAAAAATATTGATTTGTGTGAATATAATGGAGAAAAGTAATGTAAAATTTTATAATACAAAAAAGTAAGTGATCTACTACTGTATAATATCACTTTATAAATATCCATTTACAAATAGGATAGCCTAGCATTACATATTCTGTGAAAGTTTTTTTGATTTTAAGACTTCAACTGTAAAAACTGTATCAACACATTTTGGTTGTGTTCGGTTGATGATTGATATTGAATTAATTTCCAAGCATAGGAGTCAGGGTTAATGAAATATACCATGTGAAGGAGCATCATGAGAGACTCAGGGATAAGGAATCAAATATAAGATAAGACTGAGTACAATAATTTAGAATTTTCATAAACTAACTTCTATACAACACTGTCTATTAATAACTCAATCATTTTAAATTTTTTAAAAGAACAAAAATTATATTTTACCCCCAAATAAGTAACTCCATTAGGTTAAGATCCATGTGAAAGCGTGGTTCTTATTTGAGTGATTTCATACTGCTTTAATAGAAATTCATTTATATTTTATCAGTTAATAAATGAAAGGTGTTTTAGAACTTGCTTTTAAAAATTCACTACAGATCTTGGTACCTGAGCATCTGTCCTGCTGCTTTCTGAAGGTTCAAAATGAGAATTTTTCTATATCCCCTCAACTTATGGTCTGTAACTGTTGTTAATGTTCTCCACCCTCATCAGACATCAGTACAATATCTGCTTCCATGGTCATACCTTTATGCTGGTCAACACATTCTTATCTGCCATGTATAAAGTCCATTGTGATTACCTTGAGTATAAACAGATAATTCAGAAAATGCCCATTTAAAATCCTTAATTTCATCATTGTGTGGTCAAGTTTATTTTCAAGATTAAATATTTTGTCTACATTATCTAAGGTTCTGTCTTCCAAATGATCTAGTCTGTTGATAATATTTTCCACTGAGTTTTTTATTTGGTTTATTGTTTTCTCCATTTCAAGTATTTCTATTAGGTTTATTCTCAGAAACATTATTTGTTTGTTGAAATAATCTTTTGTTTCTTGCAGTTGTTCTTTCAACTGTTTTTTAGAGTGATTGTTCATTTCCTGCATTTTCTCTTATATCATTCTTTGCTTCATGAGTCACTTTAATTAAGTATCTTCTGAATTCCTTTCTGACATTTCTTCTAACATGCTGTCATTGGACTCTATTAATAAGGAATCTTTGTTTGGAACACTTTCTTTCCTTCTATATTTATGTTGTTCATGTTTCTTCCCCTCTGGCAGTGCAGATCTGGAGTGCTGCAGTTTCTCCCCCCATTGACTTATAGTGATCCTGCAGGTTTCCATTCTGAACAGAAAATATGCAGCCCTAAACCAAGTATTCCCTTTGAAGACTTTAACAATATTGTCATGATTAAACAGAAAGGATGGATTCATTTATTATCTTTATATAACAAATAGAGTTGCAATAAGGTCTATAATTTCTAATGGTAGACAAAGAGGATGTGAAGGGGAGTAGGATTTGACTTTTAATGGAGTAAAAAAGAGTATATAAAATAGTAGATCATAGGAAGACTGAAAGTGGAGTCAATAGAAGTTGGTTGCTAGCATGAGAAAAGAGAGAAAGATACTCTGAGGAAACAGGTAAACAAAAAGATAATAGAGAGTGAGAAAAATTAAGAAATATTAATTGAAAATTTTTCAAGAAGAGAAAAATACTATATGGTAACAGTCATATCCTATTCAAACATCCCAGTCTTTAGTAGCCTGTTGCATGAGAGGTACCTGACAATGAGTTTCCAGTCTCCAGCAGACATCTCAGGATGAGATTAGCCCCACCTAAAAATCGCAGTTTCTGCTTCAAGAAAAATCCAAGATGGTTACACTGTCTTCCAAATGTGTTTGCAAATGGGGAGCTTCAGCATGGGTCATGGGCACCAAGTTCACATGGGGTGCAGTCGGTCCAGTCTGGAGTCCTGGAGGTGGGGCACAGTCAGTTGGAACAGGGGGTTTCTGGCCAGGGATCTGCAGGTCCTTGCTGTTGTCCCAAAATGATGGGAGCCACATGTAACCAAACCTGTGGGTATGGTGACAGTGGACTTACAGGCAAAAGTAGGCATCTGGTGAACTGCTGGAGGTCTGTGGGTGGTCTGCAGTCTACCAGTGGACAATCAGAAGGTAGATCTTGGGTGTTGGGTGGTGGGTAGGTGAAAGGCAGGTTGTGGGCAAGCAAGAGGCAGGAAATTGGGCAAATGCAGATGATAGAAGTCAGTGAGCAATCAGCTCTGAAAGTAGTCCATATGTTGGCAGACTGCAGGTGGTGGAGGTGGACAAATGTTGTAAAAGGTAGAGGATCCATGAGTAGCAAAGACTGCCTCAGAGTGAAACAGATTTTCCTCTACTTGAAACCAGAGTTATGGAGCAACTGGGAATGCAGCCTCCTTCTAGTCTGCCATCTTGGATCTCTCAGACTAGATTTTATCTCTGCAAAGTCTCTTGCTATGCCAGGCCACAAATTCATATGTTCTAAGAATTAGAAGTTCTGTATATGGTAGTGAAGTGTCTGTCAGAGTAGACAGTTCTCTCTTCATCATCCTATGCCAAAATAAAATTATAGTGCTTTAGAAACAATTTTCCTCTGATGAAATATAATATTTTAAGACTGCAAAATTGAAAGTGAACAAAAATGTGGAATAAATTAATGCAGTAATATAAACAAATAAATAAAACAAAGGAGAACAAAAGAAAATTTTACCTGAAATATATTAATAAAGCATGAAATTGCAATTACAACATGTTTTGTGCTGTACAACTCACACAAATAATTTAATAAAGAAAAGCACAAGACCATATTGCAATAATGTGAAAAAACAATTGTAGAAATTCAACTGGAAAGTAGAGATAGTAAAATGTGCATAACTGAATATATAACCAAAATAAAAACTGAAAGAAATAAAATTGAGCAAAAAATTAATGTTTGGTAAAAAATTTTAGATAAAATAAGGTGAAAAAATATAATTAATTCAAATGTAAGATTATTTTACTTCCTCCCCAAGGAACTGAACAAAGGGATGAACTGAAACACATCCCAAAATTTTGAATATTTTATAGAAAGACAGGGTCTTCCTAACTTTCTTTGAGCTTTGCTATGTTGCTGGGGCTGACTTTCCACTTGTTATCAATTCAAATGTAAACATTCTCAACATGAGTTAGAAATTATCACAAATTGTTATATCTAGTCCTACCTATAATTAGGAGAAATGGGTACATAAATCAGACTCATTAAATTATAAACTTAAATATGCTTCTTTAATGTATATCAATTGTACATCAATAAAGCTTTTTAAATGAATGAGAAAAAGAAATGATTGTAAGTAAAGCAAAAATTATTTTCCAAAAATTGAATTATAATATTTTTCACTAAATATTGAAGTTAACAATTCATTAATTTGTTTGAAAAAATTAAATTGTCAGTAATATAACAGTTATATTAAACAATAAATGTTTTAAAAACACTAGTGTATTAATATTTAAAATTCTCCATGTAATTAAGATAAAAAGGTTTATGAAAATGGTATGATTTTACATTTTTCATAGAAGAATAAATATAATACTGAGATTAGCAATGAAGATATTATCATATTTTAACCTCTACTTCTGTGCACATTACTTGGTTTTTGTAATTATTTCTACTTTTCAAAACCCTTGAAAATTTACATTTTTTTCTCTAATCACAATTTTCCATACTGCCCTCTCATTTTTTATATGTATGTATTTTTAGTGTATATCCCAGTCATTTTCCACACTTAGAGACTTTTAAAGTGATTTTTTTAGTTTTTTGAATTTCTTGATTGAGATCATTATTTTGGATGCATTTGCAAATATGGTTCATGGAAATGAAATAATTAAAACTTGTGTTAGCTTTTGAAATCTTATAAGTATTCACATATGGCCTTTGGGTTGGAAAAACATTGGGAAAACAGAATCATTTGAGATTAGATACACACAAATATATTCCTCCAAATTTCTGAGCAGAAAGTTTGAAGTTGAACAATAAATCCTACAATCACCCAAAACAATAATTGATCTTAGGATGTAATGTGAGTTTTCAACACAGGAGGAGTGTTGGGAACATGAGGTGGAAAAAGGCCTGTTGCCTCTGTGAGAGACTCTCAGAGCTCAGTACACTTTACCTGGATACTGTGTTTGGCACACTAATCACACTTAGCCTCATCATTATGGTAGCCTAGCCTCCCTTACATACTGAGCATATTACTTTCCACTGGTTTTTCTTGCCAGTGACCTTTTAGTTCATTGGTTATTTTCCCTGTACATGTTGTAAGCCCATTGGGTCTTACAACTCTCAGAGATATACTTCCCAGTGACTGCTTGATAATATAAGCATACCCATGTAACAATAAAATTTATCAATTTCTCTGAAAATGATCTCTGGATGTCTTTCTTTGACTCCATCACTGCATCCTCCTCAGCTGTTTAGTGGTTTTGGCTGGATTGAGAGACACCACAGAGGAGCAAATAAAGCAAAGATCAAGAAACATTATGTAGAAATACCACAAAAATTGAGACAGTTCTGGACTACCTTGTAAGACAGAGCAGGATAAGAGACTTCAGTGGTCATGTGTGACTAGGTCTTAAAAATTCTGACCACTAGTGGCCACGTGAAAAAGCATGAAGAGTGAAGTTCTCTGGTCACCTTCAATAAAATCAATATATAGGGTTGGGGAGATACCTCAGTTAGTAGAGTGCTTGTCTTGCATGCACTAGGCCCTGCGTTCAATCCCCAGCACCACCAAAACAAAAAATCAATATATATTCAATAAACTAGTGACTATGAGACATGAGAAAAATATACACTTGTTCACATCTATGTGAATAAAAATTTATAAAACACAGACATGCCAGGAGACAGAAACATATTTATATCTCTCATAATTATTCACCTATTATATACCAAATGATTTTATTTGCATTCAAACAATGAACACCCTATGGCTTCATAGTAGCAAGTGAGACAATAGTAAATAACAGTAGGAACCTCATAAGTGAAAATTTAGAGCATAGAACCAGGTGCAAATGATATATTTTGTCTATGGTATAAATCACTATTCATGGACTGGAATTAAAGAAAATTTTGTCATCTTTAGCATAGAACTGTCTAGGTGACCTTGAGTTAAGAAATTCCAGAAATCTATAAAAGGTAATATTGTGGAAATAATGGAATTTTGTGTGCACATTCCTAGTTTTGGCACATCTTACTTAAATTCATTTTCAGTTGTAGAATGATAAATCACATGATCAGAAATAAATAATCCAAGGAGTGGAATAACTTTGTCAAAAAGTGGGTTCATTCCACATTTTCTGAGAAACCTCCATACTGCTTTTCAGATTTGCTGAACCAATTTACAATTCCATCAGCAATGTAAAAGTTTGTCTTTTTCCCCACATCCACAACAAAATTTCTAATTGCTTATGTTCTTGATATTAGCCATTCTAATTGATAAAAATCTTGGAGTTGATTAAATTTGTATTTTTCTAATTACTAGAGTTTTTGAACACTTTTTTATATATTTATTAATTGTCTGTACATTTTCTTCTGTAAAATTTATCTCCAGATACTGGACCCATTTATTGATTAGGTTCTTTGCATTTTTGGTGTAAATTTGTGTAAATTGTGCATGTTTTGGAGATAAGTGCTCTATCAGAAATGTGTGTGGATCTATTTTAGTCTGAGTCTCTCAATGCCTCCCCTTCTTGAATCCTGGGTTCTGGAGCAACAGGAGATGCAGTCACCCTCTAGTCCGCCATCTTGGATTGCCCCATGGAAATACCCATTTGTGTTTATTAGTTCTCTTTCATTGACTGCTGGACTTGGACTCATCCTCACTGACTTTTCAATAGGACAGTCTAATATTCTGTCCTGGTTTTCTTTGTTCTCACAGTTACTCCTCTTTTCAACATTCTCTTCTGTTTTTTTTCTAATTCGTGGCTTCATTTTTTTGGCAAATGACACTCTGAAATTGCAAAAATATTTTTTTCAGTGTTCCCTATGTCTCCTGATACTGGGCAGTTTGCCATATTGCTGAAATCACTGGTCCTATTGGGTTTTCATGTCTTGAGTTTTTCTGCTTTTTTTAATTTTGGGGGAAATGAACTCTATCTGCAGGGTCTGTGGCATAAATAGCTGCAGCCCAGTTGCAGCAGGACATGCATGTTTGTAAGGTTTTTTGGTCCAGGGGCTCTCCTTGGGTGGGGAGTGGCTTCTTCCCCAGGTGGGCCATGACCAACAGCTCCTCGACATTCTTGGCCAGAGACTCCCTACCAAAGGCCACCAGAGCCCATGTGCCTTGTGTGCCAAGTGCAGTGCCAGCAGCTACATGGGCACACCCACCTGTCAAATGCTGTGGTACATCACCAGTCTCAGTTATGGCTCTCCCTGAATGCCCAAGCCAGTGGCAGCCCTCCCCACCTACTTGCCCTCCTGCTCCAGTGGGGTGCTGCTACTCTGCTGACTGGCTTAACATGGTCATCAGTCACATTTGCTCCACTGTCACTGCCACTGGCACCACAGGCTTGTCTTCCTGAGATCTAGCAGTGGACACAGAGTCACGAGCAGATATCATCTGCTGGTTCTGGCCTCCCCAGCTGGGGGCCACCCAGGGCCAGCCTCTCAGCTACAAGTCTATGCACCAAGATACCAGCTGGTTCCAGCCTGGGACCTTGACATTGAGAATCCAGTTGTGACTGCTGCCAAGGCCATTCAGTGCCAGGTATACTTCCCTGCCTACATTGAACACAGCACAAACTGATAGGTCCCAGGCCTTCCCAGAAATATTTTCTTTTCCCTTCTACTAAATATATTTCCATACCTGGAACAATCAATATTCTTTCCTCTCTGTTGGCCTCTTTTTTGTTCACATTCTGAAAAATAAAAACTTGTAAAATTTGCGAATTCAGATGAATTACTCAAATTTAATAAGATGAAATACTTTATGTTATTGAGACACAGTTGAAATTTTTGGACCCCTTGTACATAAAGGAAATACATGTCATTTAGTCTATTTTAGCCATAAAGAAGAAAAAGATCAAAGTGTGAGGATATAAGAATTATCTGTGGTAAAATGATTAGATTATAATAGTTGCAATCTGAGTGGTAGTGTAATGCCTTGATGGATTTACCCCATGTTAACTGTAAGAAACTGAGATGTGGCTGAAGAGAGTGGGTCTCTGGGGATTTGAAGAACATGAGTACATAGAGGCTACATAGTGACTAGAGAAAAATTTCTCCTAAATATTATACAGGCCATATGGTACTAATAGGAAGTACTCAGGTAATTAAGACTACTCAGGCAATAAGTTTATGCAATTCATAGAGAAGCACAAGTCACCACTGAGACTAAGTGGTCCATATCAGATATGCAGGTCATGGAGGTTACATAGTTGGTAAAAGCTAAGAGGTCATGGAGGCTTCACTGGCCCTGGTGTCAATATAGGACAGTTAAACTACTCAGTCTATTAAAAACTATGAGTCATAGTGATGAAGTAGATCATAGAGGATACTTTTATTGAAACTGCAAATTATTGAAAATACACAGGTGATAGATTCTATGAATATCAGAGAGATCACACAGAAAATAGACCATATGTTCTTCAAATCCCCAGTGACCAACTCTCTTCAGCCACATCTCAGTTTCTTACAGTTAACACGGGGTAAATCCATCAGGGGCTACTAAGGTCATGGAGGCTACAGAGTTTATTTAGTCAACACGAACCTTAGAGGCTAAGCAGCTCATATGCTTTACTATAACCCTTTAGACTACTCAGGTCATAGAGACTATTTAGGTCAGAAATATTCTGCAGGAAGTACAAGTATGTAAATCACAGTGAATACTCAGATTATGGAAGTCATAATAAAATTGAAGATAGAAAAGTTAAAGGGGTTATTCTGTCCATAATTTTTACATAGATCAAAGTTTTCTGAGACCATAGAGGATATGGAGGTCATAAAGTTTATGCAGGTCATAAAGAATTCTCAGTTCATCAATGCTATTCAGGACACAGAGGATACATGTGCAATAGAGGCTATTTATCCACTTGTGTTCCACAGGTTTTATAGGCTGCTGAGGCAACTGACTGTAGCAGGTCATAGAAGTAACACTTTGTCGATGGTGCACATTTTATACAGGCTACACAGATCATAGAACGTATGCAGATAAAAGAGGGTTCAGGATACAAATACTATAAAAGTCATGGGGGTTACTCAGGTCACAGAGGGAAAAAAAAGTCATGAAGAATACTGATATCATAATTTTTACTCATGCCATGGAAGCTACAAAGGTTACAGGAAATTAACACTATTTACTTTAGAAGACCATAAGATTATGCAGGTTATGTCTTTGACACTCATAGAGCCTATGCATGTCATAGAGACTATTAAGAACTAGATGCTAAGCAGGCCATTGAGGATACTCACCATAGATTCTGTTTAAATTTTTGTACTTATTTATTTTAGTTATGCATGGCAGTAGAATGTATTTTGACATATAATATATATGTGAAATTTAACTTCCCATTTTTTATAATTTTATAAGATATGGAGTTACACTGGTCAAGTATTCATATATGAAGAGAATTGAGTTATTTATGACTTATTTTGTGTGCCCCAATCCCATCCCTTTCCCCTGCCCTTCATTACCTCCTGTCCAATATGCATAAACTTCACTCCTCCCTCTCTCCATAATTTTTTTCTCCTTTATGGGTAATTGTCATTGTGTAAATGTATCACATTTTCTTTATTTATCTGGTGAAAGCCATTTATGTTGGTTCCATAGCTTTGTAAACATTGATGTGGCCATGTCACTATGAATGCTGACGTAAGTCCTTTGGGTATATGCTAAGGAGTGAAATACCCTGGTCAAACAGAGTTTCCAATCTATTTCCTGAGGAATCACCACACTGAAGAGTGTTTACACAAATTTGCTGTCCCAACAGTAATGTGTGTACCATTACCCAACATCATTGACATTTATTTTTATGTGTATTCTTTATAATTGTCATTCTGATTCGAATGAGTTGGAATCTCAATGTATTATTATTTTTTATTTCTCTAATCGCTAGACATTTTGAACAGTTTTTAATATATTTTTTACATTAATATTTCTGTGAAGTACATTTTGAGTTCCTATATCCATTTATTTATTGGGCTATTAGTTGTTTGGATGTTTTTTAGTTCTTCTTATATTTTGAAATTAATGATGCATCTGAGGTGAAGATGGTTAATATTTTCTTCCATTCTGCAGGTTCTAAGTACATAATCTTGATTTTTTTTGTTGAGAGGATGTTTTTAGTTTGATAACATTGTATTTATTTATTTATGATATTAGTTCTTGAATTTTAAGCATTTTGTTGGGGAATTCAGTTCCTAGGCCAACATGATGAAGATTTCAGACTAATTTTTATTCTAGTAGGCCCATGGTCTTTGTACTAATGCCTATATCCTTGATTCACTTTGAATTTGATTTTGAGCACGATGTGATATAGGGGTTACATTTTATTTTATTATATATGAATTTCCAATTCTCTCACCACCATTTACTGAAGGGGCTATTTTTCACCAATATATGTTTTTGACATCTTTATCTATTATGAGATAAACATGTTTATGTGAATTTGCCTCTGTGTCTCCTATTCAGTACCATTGGACTTCATGTCTGCTTTGTTACCAATATCATGCTCTTTTGTTACTATAGGTCTGTATTATAATTAAAGTTTTGGTATTGTGATGCATCCTACTTCACTTTTCCCAATAATTATTTCTTTTGTTATACTGGGCTTATTTTTCCAAGTTAATTTAATGACTTCCTTTTCTATTTATATAGAACATGTCATTTAAACTTTCATATGAATTGCTTTAAAACTTTAAGTACTATGGCCAATTTGACAATATTAATTCTGCCTATGGAAAAACATGGGGTACCTTCCAATCTTCAGTTTCTTTTAGTGTTCTCTAGTTTTTAATGTAGAGGTCTTTCCCATCTTTTGTTAGATTGATTCCCAATATTTTTATGATGGCTACAGTAAGTGGGATAGTTTCACTAATTACTCTTTCATATTACTCATCAGTGATGTATAGAAACTCATTAATTTATGGGTGTTAATTTTATATCCTGCTACATGGCTTAATTAACCTATGATGTCTAGAGGCTTTCTAGTTTTTTGGTTTTCTAAATATAGAATCATGTTGTAGGCAAATAGGAAAAGTTTCAGTTCTTCTTTTCCTACTTATATCCCTTTAATTTATTTCTTTTGTCTTATTGCTCCAGCTAGAGTTTACAGAAATCTGTTGAGCAGAAATGGTGAAAGAGGATATACCTGTCTTATTCCAGTTTTGAGAGAAACTGCTGAGAAAATTTCTATGGATAATGTTGGCTTTGGGTTTAGAATATATAGCTTTTATAAAGTTGATTATTATCACTAATTTTCCTAGTGTTTGAATATGAATGGATTCCATTTTTCTTTCAAATGCTTTTAATGCATCTGTTGTGAGAATTATATGATTCAATTTTTAAATTTTATTGATGTGGTGAATTATATGTATTAATTTCCATAGGTTGAAACAACTTTGCAACCCTGGGATGAACCCACTTGATCATGGTGCAGTATCTTTGTAATATGTTTCTTTATGCAAATACTGCCAGTGATTTATTAAGAATTTTTCCATATATGCTCATCAGAAATTTTGGTTTGAAGTTTTCTATTCTTTATGGTTTTCTGTCTGGTTTTGGCATCAAGGTAAATCCAGCTTCATAGAATGAGTTTGGAAGAGTTCCTACCTTTTAATTTTATGGAATAATACAAGAAGATTTAGTGTTATTTCTTCTTTGAATAATTGGTGAAACTCAGTAGAGATTTACTCTTGTCCTCAACTTTTCTTTGTTGACACACTTTTGGTGGTGTCTTCAAGTTCTCTGCTTGAATTTCATCTGTTGAATTTTCTATGTCCTCCTGATTCAATTTGGGTAGATCATCTGTCTCTAGAAAATTGAATATCTTCACAATTTTCTATTTTTTTTACAGGATAAATTTTTAAAATAGTTTGATTTTCATCTGTACTTCAGTGGTGACCATGGTGATATTTCCTTTATTATCTGAAATTTTAGAACTTTTAGAAACATAGATGATTCACACCAGAGATGCTACTAAGTTCATAGAAATTTCAGGTTATAGAGGCACCTAGGACATAGCGTTTACTCAAATTATATAGACTATTCCAGTCAAAGTAATTAATAACTCTTTTAAACTAATAAATTTATAAATGCTTATGCAGATCAGAGAGACTACATAAGTTATAGAGGCTACACAGTTCTTAAAATCTATCCTGGTCGTAGGTTGTACATGTTGCATAGAAACAACTAGGTCAAAAGAACTCTTCATTTCACACAGATTAAAAACATCATTTGGTGATTAAGATAATCTATGCTACTTTGTCACAGAGACTGCTCATATCACAGATGCTAAGCAGATTACAGAAGTCATTTACTTATAGAGGCTATATGACCATAATTTCTACTGAAGTGATAGAAGATATTCAGTTCACAGAGGGTACTCCACTGTTGGGAGGTATGCAGGCAATAGAGGCTTCTCAGTCCAGAGAGGCTATGGGGGCCATAGAGGCTTTACAGGTTGCAAACACAAGATATACACATTAAAATTATTGATATGCAAGTCAAAAAGTCTTTGAAAATGTTGAAGCCTCCTTGGTTTATAGAGGCTAACATAGAAGCTAATCAGACCATAGAATCTATGCAGGTGATAGGGGATATGAAGGTCATATAGGCTACTCATGCCATAGAGTAATCAGGTTATAGAGTCTACAAATTCCATAGAGGATTCTTATGCATTAGAGGCTACTAAATTATAAAGGCTACCAAAATCATAGAGAATACACTCTCATAAGTGCCACTATGATCAATTAGGCTACAAACATCTTAGATGGTACTCAGATCATTAAGGAAACACAAACCATAAAAGTGAGGCAGGTCATACAGTATCCTCAAGCTATATAGAGTATGGAAATTGAGAGAATACTCAGTTAATAAGTCTATAGTATTCATATAAGCTATGCAGGTCACAGAGGCTATTTAGCATCCAGAACTTGTGAAAATCTTAGAGTATACTTAGACCTTGTAGTCTATGCAGGGCATTGAGGCTATGCAGTGCTTAGGTCCTACTAGGTTCATTTTGGCCATAAAGACTAATTAGGACATGCAAGCTAAGCAGATCATAGGTTTTACTTTTGTAATTGAGGCTACTAATGCCATGTGGCTATTCAGGCCAATCAGGCTATTCAATATAATAGAGATTATGCTGATTGTAGAAGAATGAAGATTACAGAAGATGCAAAGGACAATAATGCATCATAGGCCATGCCAGTCAAAGAAGCTACAAAGTTCATAGCAATAAGTAGAGTATATATGATCTAGTTGTCATAGGGGTTACACTGCTCAGTTCATAGACAGTAGAAATTAAGAGAACTTACCAAGATCATACTGCCTAATGAAGTAAAAAAATACTCAAGTCATAAATGCTATGAAGATGGTTGATGCTGTGCAGGGTGTATAGTTTATACATGTTATCACTGCTACAGTATCATGGAAGAAACTTAAGTGATAGCTGCTATGTATGTCACATAAATAACTAATTCCATAGAAGTTATGTAGGCCATAGAATATATGAGAATATATGCAGATAGGAGCATACAGATGACATAAAATCTATGCAAGTCTTATAAGTCATACTGGTCATGAAGTGTAAACAGTTCAGAAACTCAAGTCATTGAGAGTTCACAGGAAACAAGGCTACTAAGGTCATAGATACTAGGCTTATTAAAGAGGCTTCAGGTTATAGAGGATATTCAGTTCATAGAGGCATCACAAATGTTACAAGCTATGTCAGTTGTAGTGACTATTACAGCCATAAAAGCTATATGGGTCTTAGAGTCTACAAGGGTTACAGAAGCAACAAAGATCATAGAATGTGGTATGTTTATGAAGGATAATCTATGAAAATAAAAAAAAAAAACTTTCTCAAATAATGTTAGATATTTATGTCATAAATCCTTCAAAGGTCATAGGGACTATAAGGCCATAGGTGATACTCAAGTCATTTAAATTAGGTTATATTTAAATTAGTCATTTAAATTAATAAGGTTATGCAGATTATGAGGATCAAACTCTCCACAGAGGCTACTCAGGTCATAGAGACTATCCACATCACAGAATCTACTTCATTATATATATTAGTCAGTTTATTATGGCTACTGAGAAAATATAGGATACTGAAATCATTTAGATTACTCAGCTCATAGCAGTAATCAAGATCAGAAAGGCTACTCTCTATAGGTGTTTTGCAGATCACAGAGATATCCATAAAAGATAAAACAGTTCTTAAATACTACACAGGTTATTGAGCTATTGAGTTTATAGAGATTACTAAGTTCATAAAAGCTTAACAAAATAAGGAGTCTATGAATTTTAATGAATCAACTCAGATCATATAAACTAAACAGGTTCCAAAGACTACTTAGGTCATGGATGTTGGGGGCTATGCCACGCAGACGGCGCCGGGATGGAGCCTGGCAGCTAGCCAGAGGTTGCTTTGATCACATTGTTGGTGAGGAGGTTGATTAACATAAGCACACCCAGGTGATTTGTCATTGGCCATATCCAATTAAGTCCACACACACAACATGTGCACAAGTGTTCCCAAGTGCTCCTGATTGTGCCTGCTCGTTTTGACCTTTACCATGATTGGGCAGCTAGCTCCTCACCTAATCTTTGCATAATTGGCATCAGCCCTACCCTTCACCTCCTGGAGGGGACATAAGCTGGCTCTCCTTGAGCGCCAGGGTTCAAAGTTCGAGGCCCCAGGTTTGAGGTTGGAGGTTCCAGGTTCAAGGTTCCAGTCCCCAGGTTTCCTGAATCTACAATAAACCGTTCCAAATTCAGAAGCCTCACTATTCATTTGTCTCCTGTGCCAAATTGACTCCACTGGATGGCGTGAAGTGGTGGCCCATATGGGGAATTCTGAGTTCATCTCCCCTCCCGAGAATTCAAAAGGTGAATATCGAGGTAAGCTGTAGCCCATGTTTCTAAGGCAGTTAGATGTTTAAGATAGCTGGCCAGGTAGTGAATTGCAAAAGTGCGTGCATTTTGTGTAGTTTGTGTGTATGTCAAATTCACGAGTCTTGCTCTAAGTAGCGAGGTAAGGTGAGGCCCTGTCTCTCTGAGGCAGTTAGGTGCTCAGGATAGCTGGTAAGGAAAGCTGAGCCCCTGTCTCTCTCTGGGGCAGTTAGGTGCTCAGGTAAGCTGAGACCCTGTCCCTAGGGCAGTTAGGTACTCAGGTAAGCTGAGGCCCTTCCTAAGGCAGTTAGGCCCTCAGGATAGCTGGTCAGGTGATGAAATTTAAAAGAGCTCTGGATTGTGTGTATTTAGTGTTGTTTGTGTGTTTGTACTACTGTTAGTGTGGTCTTTGTTTGTCCTGTATCAAATATAATTATTAGTAAAAGATGGGTTTGGAAATATAACAAATCAGTCTGAAGGGATAATTCAAAAAGGAGGCATGGGAAATATATTACAAGAAGGAGAAGAAGTGCTAGAAGAGATTGAGGAGGAAGGAGATACTGGGGAGGAACTGGAAGATAGGAGAGTTAATGTTGCAGAGCTGCTAAAAGGCAGGAAAGACCATGAGAAAACCATCCCCTCAGCTCCCCCTTATGATAAAAGGTGGGAGAACCCGACATTTTGTGGGCACTCTTGTTGGCCTTGTTGTGGTGGAGTCCCAAGTGATACTGGGGATTGCTGGGACCATGTGGAAGGCCCATTAAGACTGTCCTGCCCAGTCTTGGTGGATGGTCAGGGGCAGCGATTTCATCAGGCCCTAGAATCTAAAACAGTAAAAAATCTTAAAGCTGCAGTCACTACTTATGTGCCCCAAGCTCCGCTTACCATGAGTATGGTGGAATTCATCGCAACACTTAATCTGACTCATAGTGATTGGGCGAGTATGTGTCAAGCAGTTTTGCATGGTGGACAATATTTAATGTGGAAAGTAACCAATCAAGAGCTTGTGCAGAGATGGCTCGTAGAAATGCAGCCACAGGTTTCCATCAATGAAACCTGAATATGTTGCTGGGACAAGGACCATACGCTGAACAACAGCAACAAATTTCGTATGATCCAGCAGTCTATCTTCAGATAGCTGCCACCGCTGTTAGAGGGTGGAAAATGTTATAAGGTCATGGGGACTGGCAAGGGCAATTATCCAAGGTTATACAGGGTTCAAATGAACCATTTGCAGAGTTTGTATACCGTCTGTTACAAACAGCAGGCAGAGTGTTTGGGGATTCAGAATAAGCAATGCCTTTAATAAAACAGTTAGCATATGAACAAGTTAATAAATGGTGCAGGGAAGCAATTAGGCCATGGAAGAATAAGGATCTCAATACCTATTTAAAAATATGCAGAGATATTAATGAGTCAGCTATACAAGGCCAAGTACTAGCAGCTGCTGTCACTCAAGCAGTAACTCGAGCTATGAGGGCCAAACCAAAAAGCTGTTTTTCATGTGGACAGCCAGGACATTTTAAAAGGGACTGTCCAAACCCAAGTCATAGTACATACAAAAAAATACCTGGAGTATGTCCAAAATGTAAAAAAGGAAAACATCAGGCAAGTGAGTGTAAATTTGTAATTGACATTAAAGGACGTGATGAAAAACGTGATGAGGGGCCCTCGGTCTCAGGCCCCACAAATATTTGGAGCCCTGAAGGAAGGACAGCCAGTGGCGGATCCCATCAGAATGATCCCTCGAACCCATTATCCATTAATTCCCTCATCAGACATACAACAGGAAGTGCAGGATTGGACCTCTCTGCTGCCGCCAGAGTAGTACTAACTCCAGAAATGGGACTTCAATTAATTCCTACGGGTATCTATGGACCTCTTAAATTGGGGACAGTAGGTTTACTATTAGGGCACAGTTCTGCTGCCCTAAGAGGACTCCATATAACACCAGGAGTAATTGATCCAGATTATGAGGGAGAGGTAAAAATAATGGTCAGTTCCCCAAAAGATATTTCTGTTATAAATCAGGGGGATAAAATAGCACAAATACTGGTGATACCCAGTGAACATGACAAATATTTAGCAAAAAAGAATAAAAGAAATAAATCGGGGTTTGGATCCACTGGGGAACCTATGACCATGCTTGCCTTAGATCTAAACACTTGCCCCATGTATACTATAATAATAAATGACAAGGAATTTAATGGGTTATTAGACACTGGAGCTGATCTTAGTATCATAACATTGACCCAATGGCCAAAAGATTGGCCTCTTCAAAAGGCTGACCAGACCTTATGAGGTTTGGGGGTTGCCTCAAACACACCCCAGAGTTCACAGTTGTTGAAATGGACAGATACAGAAGAAAATTACGGTACTTTCCAACCCTACGTCTTCAGAGATTTACCCGTTAATTTATGAGGGAGAGACATATTAAGACAATTACAGATCAAGTTGACTAATGAACATATGCATATTAACCCGATAGATTGTAATATGGTGAACCAGGGATTCATACCTGAAAGGGGACTGGGAGCACATTCACAGGGAATAACTGGACCCATCCAAGCTATGAGGAGGAGTAATAAAGAGGGACTGGGTTTTCATAGGGGGCCACTGAGCCAATAAAAATTACATCGAAATCACAAAAGGCTGTTTGGATACCTCAGTGGCCCCTCAATGCTCAAAAGTTACAAGGAGCCTGGGAGTTAGTAAGACAACAACTGGCCTTAGGCCATCCACAACATTCTACGTCTCTTTTCAATACACCTATCTTTATAATTAAAAAGAAATCAGGAAAGTGGCGACTCCTCCAAGATCTTAGAGTAATTAATAGTCAAATGGTAATAATGGGAGCAGCTCAATTTGGCCTCCCTCAATTTTCTGCTATTCTGAAGGATTGGAGAATTATAGTTTTAGACGTAAAAGATTGCTTCTTTTCTATACCACTTCATAAGGAAGATACATGCAGATTTGCTTTTACTGTACCAGCTACTAAACACGAAGGACCTGATCAGAGATATGAATAGACAGTATTGCCACAAGGCATGGCCAATAGCCCCACTATGTGTCAGGTCTGTGTAGACAAAGCTTTACAGCCTATTAGAAAATCTAATAACGACCTAAAGATCTATCATTATATGGATGATGTCTTATTAGCTCACTCATCCTGATCAAGACAAACTTTTCAGAGTATATGATGGGATAGTCAAAAATCTTCTTCGATTTGGATTAGAGATAGCAGAGGATAAAGTACAGAGTTCTTGCCCCATTACCTACCTTGGTGCCATTATTGACAAAACCTTAATACGACCTCAAAAGGTTACCTTTAGGATGGATAGATTAAAAACATTAAATGATTTCCAGAAACTTTTGGGAGATATAAACTGGGTAAGACCATATTTAAAATTAACAACTGAAGACCTTGGACCATTATTTGATACTCTTAAGGGAAGTGGTGATCCAGCCTCGCCCTGGGAAATTACCACAGAAGCTAGAAAAGCATTGTGTAAGGTACAAGATGTCATTACTAAGGCACATTTAGATTGGGTAAGTATATCTAAGCCTATATTACTGATAATCATAGCCATCATAGGAAGTCCTACAGGAGTGTTCTGGCAACAAGGACCTACTTACTGGGTCCATCTTCACTATAGCCAAAAGAACTCTGGTGAGTTATCCAGAATTAGTAAGAAAGTTAATATAAAAGGCAATAACTAATGCTATAGGTATTTTTGGCATTGTTCCAAAAAACATTATCACTCCTTATAAACCAGAAACTATAACTGAGCTCACACAAGAATCAGAAGTATGGGCTACCATTATATGTAATTATAACCCAAATTTTAATAAGCACTACCCCGGGGACTGATGATACAAATGTTCATCAGACACCCATTCATATTTCCTAAGGTCACCAGAGAAGATCCCATACCAAATGTTATAACGTGCTTTTCAGATGGGTCCAGTAATGGAACAGTTGCTATAGTCACACCAACACAGACATTTACTTTTCTTTATCCTCCACAGTCTGCCCAGAAGATAGAGCTTCTAGCCATTTGTCAAAGTTTCCAAATGTTCCCAAATCAGCCATTTAATCTATTCTCTGACAGCAAATATATAGTCAATGCTCTAAATATCATAGAAATTGTACCAAAAATATCCTCGGCATCTACCATTCATTCCTCATTATCTACAATTCAAAAGTTAATTTGGGACCGTAAGGAACCATTTTTTGTTGAACATATTAGGGCTCATACTGGGTTACCAGGACCTCTCAATATGGGTAATGCTTAAGCAGAATTAGCTACTAGAGATGTACATATTTTTCCACGTTCTTAGAAGCAGAAATTTTTCATAAAAACTTCCATGTTAACACTAATACTCTTCAAAATGTTTTAGATTAACTAAGGAACAAGCTAGAACTATTGTCAAAACTTGTCAACATTGTGTCACTTATCTCCCAGTACCTCAAAATGGTGTTAACCCTAGAGGATTACAAGCCAACCATATATGGCAAATGGATGTTACTCATATCCGAGAATTTGGAAAGATTAGATACATGCATGTGTCCATAGATACTTATTCAGGATTTATTATGGCCTCCTTACAGTCAGGTGAAAAAACAAAAGATATTATAAATCACTGCCTATATACCTTTTCTATTTTGGGCATTCCAAAAACAATAAAAAGAGACAATGGTCCAGACTATGCATCCTTAACCTTTAAACAGTTTTGTTCTACATTTGGTATATATCACAACACAGGTATTCCTTATAACCCCCTGGGACAAGGAATTATAGAAAGAGTTCATCTAACCATTAAGACCTTATTAATAAAACAAAAAGGGGGAATAGGGGAGTCATATCCACATCCAGAACAGATTATTCATAGCCCTTTTTACCTTAAGTTTTTTGAATCTGGATGGATCAGGAAAATCAGCAGTGGATCGACATGCTGCAATTGACACTGACATAAAGCCACAAGCTTTATCGAAAGATGTTGTAACAGGAGAATGGAAAGGACCTTCCCCAGTCTTGATTTGGGGAAGAGGGCATGTGTGTATTTCCACAGGAAGAAAAGACACCAATTTGGATTCCAGAAAGGCTAGTCTGAGTAGTTAAGATGGTTCATCAAGATGCAGCCGAGCCCTCTGGTTATCCTGTTGCTACTGATGATGGTGGTGAGTTTTGTCCAGGATGAGCAGTTCTGGACAATAGTCAGGGTATTGCCTTGACTGGTTCCAGTCTCTCAAGGTGGTGCAGTCTTTCCTCATTTCTTTTCCACCAATGAATCTACTGGACAAGCTACCCTTAGGTACACACCACCATTGGACTCCAAGTTTGCCCTGAACTTGTCACTAGAGAATGCATTATGCCTCGCCTTTGGCAGTGGCACACCTTGGGTACAGTTGATTGATCGTACTTTGGCAGATATTACCTTAAATAAAGAAAACAACTCCAACAAAAATGTCACCGGTTACATGCCCAAAGCTATTAATAATATCCATTTGGTCCTTATGTGGGCCTAAGGCATGTATGTATATAAGACCCTTGACTTTTGTAAAAGGAGGGTCTATAAGTAAAGAAAAGTGCACTGATCAAAAGGTTAATGGAGTTAATACTGAAATACATAGAGAGAGTGAAACAATTACTTTTTCATATACTCCTGTGTGCCTAGCTCTCCCTTTCCTTTTTGTGACTTTTAATGAGAACTTCTCTAGACAGTTATTTTCCCAGATCGCACAACAATGGACGGATTGATTCGATGAGCTGGTGATAGAGCTTCGACGGCAGATCCTTGCCATGAATGCCACTAAGGTGGAAGTCAAACCGAGAGGGTTTATCATGGGAGCATTAGATAAACTAACAATTTGGCACCAAATTTGGGGGACTCTAAAGTCCCACACTGATAAGCTTGGGTATGCTTGTGTTGATTCTATTCTACATCTACAAACGCCTCAAAGCCAGTCAACAGACTCATAATGTGATCATAAAATAGGCCATGGCTGCCCTTGAAGCAGAACAATCTCTCAACATATGGCTTAGTATGCTGGATCGGTAGTCAAAGACAGGTAACCACAGGAAAACACTGTACCAACCTAAGACAGAAGGGCCAACTTCGCTTTGGTATCCTTTGATGATGGGTAAGGACAGGATGTTGATTCCTGGGACCTAAGACAGGCACAATCCCTGCCAGCTTCCTTTTTATTTTATATAAGGAAGGGGGAGATGCTGGGGGATATGCCCTGCAGATGGCGACGGGATGGTGCCTGGCAGCTAGCCAGTGGTTGATTTGATCACATTGGTGGTGAGGAGGTTGATTAACATAAGCACACCCAGGTGATTTGTCATTGTCCATATCCAATTAAGTCCATGCACACATGTGCACAAGTGTTCCCAAGTGCTCCTGATGGTGCCTGCTAGTTTTGACCTTTACCATGATTGAGCAGCTAGCTCCTTACCTAATCTTTGCATAATTGGCGTCAGTCCTACCCTTCACCTCCTGGAGTGGATACAAGCTGGCTTTCCTTGAACGCAGGGGTTCGAAGTTCAAGGCCCCAGGTTTGAGGTTGGAGGTTCCATGTTCGAGGTTCTAGTCCCTGGGTTTCCTGAATCTACAATAAACTGTTCCGAATTCAGAAGCCTGGCTATTCGTTTGTCTCCCACACCAAATTGACTCCACTGGGCAGCATCAATGGAGATTTTGCAGGTCAAAGATCAGCTAAGTTAGTTTGGACTACTCATACCATAGAGAGCATATAAACGATAGAGGCAATGATTTGGAAATAGATCACACATGTCCTAGAGGCTAGTCAGGTGATACAGCCTACTTAATCACAGAGGGTAAGCAGGTCTTAGAAGTTCCTGGGATCAAAGAGACTATGCAGGTCATATAACCTATACAGGTGATAGAGGCCATCCTGATAATTCATGGGATGGTGATGTGTCCAGACTTAAAGACTAAGAATAATTTACAAGTGATGAAACTTTGAAAGGTCATAAAGGCTATAAAGGTCATATAGTCTGCTCAGAACTTAAATGCTATGCAGGTCACAAAGTTTAACAAGGTCATTAAGGTTTATAGTTCATAGAGGCTATCAAGATCACAGAGGTTACTCAGTACAATGAGGATACTCAATGTACAGATGGTACACAGAATATAGAGACTAGTCAGGCAATGTACTTTATGCCACTTGAAGGGTTACTCAAATCTTAGAAGATGCTCAAGTCATAGAAGATATGTATGTTACAGATGAAATGCAGGTCAGAGCTGTTACTCAGGTCATACCTTCTTTACAAGTCTGAGTGGCACCAGAGATCATGGAAGCTAGAGAGATCACTAGTTTTGCTGGTCACATAGGTCACTCAGTTCTAAGATGCCATTCAGATCACAGAAAGTACAGAGGCAAGACAGATTTTGCAGGCCAAAGGTACTATGCAGGACATCAGGTTTACTCAGTTCATAGAGGCTATATAGATTATGGTGGCTATTCAGGTCCAGTGTTGTAATAGAAACTACACCAAGATTGCTAGTCAGGTCATAGATTCACTCAAGAAAAAGAGGTATGCAGGCCACAGAGGTTGCTTAGCCCATATATTCTACTCAATTTATTCATCTATTTAGGATCCAAGGCAATACATGACATACAGCCTATGCTGCTATCAGGAGACTCAAATCATACAATTGCCTCAGGCCATAAGGTTACGCAGAAAATAGAGCATGTGCAGACAATAGAGTCTATGCAGGTAACACAGATCACTCAGGCAATGGAGTCAATGCAGTTGATAGAGGTTATTCTTCCAATAGATGCTAAGCAGGTCATAGGTGCTATATAGGACATAGACACTACATAGGTCATAAAGACCCAGCAGGTAGTAGATACCTCAGGTCATAGAGTCTTCTCATGATTTTGCCAAATCAGGATGTAAAGACTATATCAGTCATAGACTCTTCACAGGTTATAGAACCCACTTAAATTATTTACAATACTCAGGCCATTTGTGCCACGTAGGTGCAAGAAGATAAGATGGTCATAAAGTCCACTCAGTCAAATGAGGCTGTCAAGGCCATAGAGGTTATGCAGGCCATAGAAGCTGTGCAATCCATAGAGGCTATTCAACTCATTGACACTCTTATACCATGGTATTTACACAGACCAAAGAGAATACTCATGCATAAGAGGATTCCCAGTTCTTATATGTTGTTCAGGCAATAGATGTGAAGACAATAGATGAAACCATTGTCATTGAGCTAAATGATAACAGAGGTTAGATAAATTAAGAACTTCAGGCCACAAATACTATGCAGATCATAACAATCACACATGTCATAGAGGCTACTAAGTCAATAGTTGGTACACAGACCACAGAATATACTCAGGACATAGAGACTGCATCACTCATGGAGGGTATTCAGTCACAGAATCTATGCAGGTCATATTGCCTCATGAGTTCACAAAGGCTACTAATGTCATTGGGGTTACTCATGTCAAATTTTACACAGAACACAGAGTCTCTGCAGAACAAATAAGTCTCAATTCAAAGCTTCTTTGTAGGTATTATAGGCCACATAGTCCAGAGAGGCTTTGCTGGCCATATAAGCTTCTCAGGTCATAGCATCAGTCTGATCATAAAGGTTACTCACTTAATTGAGGTTACTTGGGTCATAGAGGAATTACAGGTAGAAGAATCAGCTAGGTCCATAGATATGTAGGTCACAGAAGCTACAAAAGTCATAAAGACTACATAGTTCAGAGGAATTACTAAGGACATTTTGGTTATTTATACAATAGAAACTACTTAGGTCATCAAGAAAAACCAGATAATACAGGCAATACAGATCATACAGATTGAAAAGTTCATAGTGTTGGCTAATACCATAGAACATAGGTAGGTCACAGGGATATGTGATCACAGAGATTATGCAGATCACTAATGCCACTCAGACGGGATACTCAGGCCTATAGGCTTTGAGATCTTAATGATGATTGAGGTTAAGAGACTTTGGAGTTCATAGATGTTCTGCAGGTCAGTCTATTCAAGTCATAGAGTTCATGCAGGTCACAAGGGATACCCAAGTCATAATGAATACAGAAGTCAAAGAGGTTTCAGATTTCATAGGTGGCACTCAAGACTTAGACACTACTCAGTTTATAGAAGGTATTCAGGTCACAGAGGGTATGCAGGCATTAGGGGCTAGTCAGTATATAGATGATATTCAGATCATGGGATTATTCATGTCCTTGTGGATATGCAGGTCATAGAGACTGCACAGTTCAAAGAGGCTACACAGGCTATTGAGGTCATGAAAACCATAGTGCTTATTCAGGTCATAAAGACAATGAAGATCATAGGGACTAATAATGTCATTTGGCCTACTAAGGTCACATTTCTTACTCATGTCATTTACACCCCTGAGGCTATAAACTGTATGTGGACATGAAAGACTAGAGTGGTCATAGAGTTTACCTAAGCCATGGATGGTATGTGGCCACCAAATATACTCATCCCATAGAGGTTACAGAGGTCATATAACATATGCAATACTAGAGATTAATAAGCCATAGACTCTATATTGCTCATAGAAGCAACTTGGGTTATAGACGTTACTAAGGTCATTTAGGCTACTAAGCCTATAACTTGTTTGCAGGTCTCAGAGTTTGTGAAGAACATATAAGCTATGCAGTTCAGTGTCTGTAAGGTCAAAGATATACATTCATAAAACCTACTCGGAACATAGAGGATACACACACCACAGAGAATACTCACCACAGAAGATACTCAGGTCATTTTGGCTACTCAGGTCTTGCAAATTCTGTGCAAGTCATGGAGGCTATGCTGATATTAAAGGATAAGATGGCTGTGCAAGCACTTCAGGACATACAGGAAAAAAAGAAGGGTACATGGATTACATAGGCTATGTAGGTTCTAGAAAGTACTCAGTTCACATAGTCTATGGAGACCACAGAAGATATTCAGGTCATAGAGCCTATATATATTACAGAGGCCACATTAGCATAGAAGTTAGGCTGTACATGGAAGACATGCTGGTCTGAGAAGTTATGCAGTTCAAGGCCCTACAAGACACAAAAGTGATGGAGATCATGAATCCTACTGAGGTCATATAAATTTTAAATTTCAGGTTACTCCTGTCATAAAGTATATGCTTCTCATAAAGGCAACATCATTTTTTATATTTTGGCGTCCCATCAGAGATCATGTGCAATATAATCTGAGAATTGTCACAAATAAAATGATTACATTATGATAGTCGTAATCTAATGAGTGTATTCAATACTTGGTAGAACTACTGAGGACCTTTAGGGAATTTCAGTCAAAGGTTACACATGTCATAGAGACTGTAAAATTCATAGAAGTGACTCTGATCATATATTCTAGTCAGTCCATAAGAGATATTCAGGTCATTCAGGCTATATGTGTCATAAAGCTTACTCAGGACATGGAGTTGAACAGGCCATAGAGGTTACTAAACTTAAGGGAGTTTCAAGTCATTTATGATATGTGGGACTTAAAGGCTACACAGGTTACAGATACATTATCAGTTATAGAAGTCTTGTAGGCTATAGAGGCTGTTTCATCATAATGAATCGCCAGACCATGGAACTTATACTAATCGTGGACACTATCAGCTCATAGAGGTTATTAGGGGTACAGAGAATTTTCATGCAATAGGTTCAATAAGTACATTGCACAAAGGAGATACTAAGGTTAAGACTCCTCATATCATACGGTATGTTGTAATGGATATTTCAGCCATAGAAATTACACATCATAATTTTATGCAGATTATCAAAAAAGTTCAGTTTATAGAGGCCTTCTCAGGTAAGTATGTATACTCAGGACATAAAGACAATGTAAGTCACAGAGATATAACCAATCCTAGAGGCTATTCAGACCTTTAGTCTACCAACACCATATAGAGAATACAGATCACAGAAACTAAGCAAGTCATAATGGCAACTGAGGTAATAGAGAATAATAAAGTCATTTATGCTTCAAAAGTGTTATGTTATGTAGTTAATAGAAGCCACACAATGACTGGAAGGTATGTAGGTTAAAGATGTTTCTCAGGTTATACATACACCTGAGACCATAAAGACAATGTAAGTCAAATAGGATACACAGGGCTTAGTGGCTAAGGACATCATTCAGGCAACTCACAACATAGAGGTTATGTAGGACATATAGGCTACCAAGGTTATAATTGATATTCAGGCTACAGTTATGCACACCATGAAGGCTGCTCAAGTTATAATGGGCTATGCAGATTTGGCATAGAGGTTATTTAGGCCATGGAAACTATTCAGTTTACCAAGACTACAAGATCACAGAGGTTAATAAGGTCACAGAAGTACTTATCTCCTTTTGGTTACTAAAACCATAAAGAATACTTAGATTACACAGTTCATAAAGACTACTCAGACCACCCCCATAATATTCACACTGAAGAAGCAACAAAAGTCAGAGATGTTCTGCAGGTTCAAAATTTAAGCACATTATAAATGCGAAGCCAGACATGAAGGATTCTAAGGGGATTTTGGTACGTCAACACATAAATTCTCCATGTACCTAAATATCAATGATTTTACACAGGTAACACATTTATTGAAATTTATAGAGACAAATCAGGCAATACTAGCAACACAAGGCATAGAGCCTACACAGAGCATAGATGGCATGAAAAACATAGAAGTAACAGAAAATATGTTTTGTGCTTGTGATGCAGTCTACTGTGTACATAGAAGCTACTCAAGTCATAGAGAGTACATAGGCAGTAGAGGCTATGCTTATCATATAGGCTTTGACATTCATAGATGATGCTCATGACACAGAAGCTAAGGATATCATGGAGACTGTACATATTTGTAGGATAGAAAACTCATAGAAGTTTCTCATTTAAAGGAGGCAATTTAGGCCATAGAGATGACACAGTCCACAGAGGGTCCTCTGTCCATGAAGGGTACCAGGTTCCAGAAGCCACCCAGATCACAGCAGCTATGCAGTTTGTAAATGATGCTCAGGTTATTTATATTATACAAGTCAATTAGGTCATAAAACTTACACATGTAATGCATGTTGTTTGGGTCATAGAGGCTACCCAGAATATGGAGGCTAAGCAGGTCAAAATGGCTATTGAAGTTTTGGAGGTAAATTGGGTAATTTAGTCTCTGTGGGTATAGAAATTACACAGGATATGTAGGAGACATGGGTCAAAGATTATATGTAGGACAAATGTGAATGCATAACAATCAGGCCATCAAGAATTTGTAGGCCATAGGGGCTACACAGACCTTAGTGGCTATTCATAACAAGGGCTTAACACATCATAGAGTGTAATGAAATTAATGAGAATGCTTAGGCAATAGTAGCTTTGCTGAATACATAGTTTAATAAGGTTTTAGAAGATATTCAGGTCATAGAGTGGATACACATTATGGGGGCTTCTAAGACCATAGAAGCTAAGCAGGTAATAAGAGCTCCACTGGTCATTCAGGCTACCCACATCACAGAAGTTCCACAGGTCATAGTGACCATGCAGATTCTAAAGACTACTCAGGATGTAAAGCTTACTCATGTCATAGAGTGCAGGCCATAAAATATACTCAATTCACAGATGCTATAGGGATCACCAAAGGCTCTCAGACCCTAGATACAATATAGGTCAAAGAGACTACTCAAGCCATAGAGACTACATAGGCCATAAAGGCTACACAGGCAATAAGTTTATAGTGTTCAAAATGCAACACTTCTTAATACTGCTAATATTATAGAAGCTATTGAGGCAATTGAAGTTACTCATGCCATAGAATCTAGACAGATCATAGGTGCTACTCAGATGAGAGGCTACACAGATGATCAAGATTTGTGAGTTCAAAGAGGCTATGGACATTTTAGAGACGACTTGGGTCATTGAACACACAGAATTCACGGAAATATGTAGAAGATAGACTACTCTGGTGATGGAAGGTAGGCAGGCTACAGTGAATACTCAGGTAGTAGATTTTAATGGATCATAAAAGTTACAAGATGACAGGGCAGGACACTGTACATGCACTTAAAAGAGAATACTCATGCAATGGAGATTATACTGGTCATAGAGTCTAACAAGTCATACATCTGTTAATGTCCTTTAGTCTACTCAGGCTGTAAAAGTCACACACGTCATGCGGTCTCTGCAGTTATTAGACCCTAATGAGGTCATCCAAACTATTCATGCCATAGTGGCTACTCTGATAGTAGTGGAGTCTGAAGACAAAGAGGATAATCAGGTCATTTAGACTATCCAGGCTATGTAGTTAAACATATCATATAAAATTCTCAGACCAAAGATGTTCTGCACATCTCTGAAGCTACACAATAACACAGTCTATGAAGGTCACTGAGGTTTTACTGGTCACAGATGCTACCAAGAGTCTACATAGGTCTTAGAAGTTCCTCAGAATATAGAAGCTATGCAAGACATTGAGGTTACTCAGGTCATGTAGGCTACTCAGGTCCTAAGAGCTGATCAGGTCATAGAGGGTGCACAGGTCATTTCAGTTATGCTGGTTACAGAGCTTATGGTATTTCTAGTGATTCTGAGTTCCACAAGGGTACTCAAGTCAAGGAAGTTGTAGCAGCTACCCTCTTAAGGTCATACAGGGTAGGCAAAATTTTTCTACTTATAAAATACGTGCTACACAAACTACAGAATTTACTTAAACTACAGAAGCTTCACAGGTCACAGAAGTTACACAGGTCCTGGAAAATAACCTGGTTAAAATTTGTCTCCAGTATTAAGAGACTACAAGGCAATAGGATATTCATTCCTCAGAGATTATGCATACATAAAACCATTGTAGGAAATACAAGCTAGCAGGTCATAGAGGTTATGCTGGCCATAGGGGCTCTTCATATATTTTACAAGCTACTACAAGCCTTTGTAGGTCACAGAGGCTACACATATCATGTTTTTTACCTAAGTCATAAAAGGTAAACAGGCCATACAAACAACCCAGATCAGATAAGTTCTACAGGTCATAAAATCTATGTAGGTTATAAGGATACTAAATTAATTTCAGTTAATAAACCCCTGTAAGCTGAGGAGATCATTCATGTTACTCTAGTAATAAAGGCTATACAAGTCATGGAGGTTACTCAGGTGATATTGGTTACAAAGATCATAGAAACTACACAATACATAAATACTCAAACCACAGTAAACACAATGATTATAGTTGCAACAGAGGTCATAGAAAAACTTAAGTCCTTTAGAGTACTTAGTTCATTAAGGCTATGCAGGTCATAGAGACTGTGCAGATGATTGAGGCTATCCAGTACTCAGATGCTATGCAGGTCATAGAGGGTTTTTAAAATACACAGGTAATTTAGGTCATAGCAGCAATTCATGCCATAGAGCCTATGAAGTACATAGAAAGTTAACAAAAGTTATTTCAGCTGTTCAGGCCTAAGTTGCAAAGTTAAAAGAAGAAGTATGGGAACTTAGAATCTCTGCTCATCATAGAGCCTTTCATTTTCCTAGGGCCTACTTAGGTCATTCAGATTACTCAGTTACAAAAGTCACACAGGTCATAGAGGCTACTTAGGCCATACAGCTACTCAGGTAATAGAGTTTACTCAGATCAACAAGGCATCTCCAGCCATAAAGACACCTAATAAACTATTCTAACTCTAAGATTGTTCAGGTCAGAATATTTAAATTGAAGCAGCAAAAGCTGACTAAAAAGATACCACTTCATATAACCTACTCAGATAATACAAGATGTGCATATCATGAAGGCTAGGCAGAACATAGGGGCTATTAAGGTCATTTAGTTTATTAAAACCATACAGACTTGGTAGAGCATTTTGCCTATACTCAGAGAATAAATGTTATGAAGGTGATACTGGCTATTCATATAATATAGGATACTCAAGTTTAGAGACAATGCAGTATATACAGACTACTTAGGCCATGGACAATATAAAAATTATAGTGGCTACAGAGGTCAGAAAATATATTGAGGTCATTTAGGTTCCTCAGGATTTTAAAGCTATGCAGGTCACAGAGAATTCTCAGGTTATTTAGACTATTCAAAATATGAAGGAAATACAGCCTACAGTGGCTTAAGAGATTAAGAGGCTATTCAGGTCATAAAGGCAATGTAGTTTATAGAAGCTACAGTCAATAAAGTCACTTAAGGTCATAGAGTATGTTCAAGTTTTGAGTCTTCAAAGTAAGTGTTTTCAATAACCATAAGGCTACCCTGTTAACATATTCTATTAATGTGGTAGAAGATATGAGAGCAACAGAAGCTACACAACTGTTAGGTCCTACACAGAAAATAGATGCTACTCATTTTTACAAAGTCTAATAGATCATTAATTATACTCAGGTCAAAATAGGTACTAAGTCCTAGATTCTACACAATTTTCAAAGTTTGCACAGGTCATAGAGGCTTCTCAGGACATAGAAATGTTCTGGATTTGGCCACATTGCAATATCAAGATCACAAGGCCACAGGAATTTGGAAATAGACCACCATGGATGAGTAATTCTGAGAGAGAGTAACTAGATGGCAACAACCTGCATTTCCAGCAGGAATGCCCAAGTTGTAGCCAAAACTATAGGCACCCCAACATTGAATCTCTAGCTCCTGACCAGTGTCCCCAGACAGGGGCAACTTCAACCCTATATGGCTGTGGTACCAAAACACTCTGTCACCCCAAAGAAACCCCAGGTTCTGGCTAGAGTCTCAAAATGGATGTGACCATGTGCAACCAACCCTGATGTCTCCCTGGCAGTGGACTTCTGGGCAAATGTGAAAGTGATAGTAGTAGGAGATGATGGCATCTGGCAGGGTTTCAGCAGCTGCTATAGATGTCAGTTGTGATGGTACCAGGTGGGGGCACTGAGATAGCAGTGGCAGTGGGGTCAGCTGTAGCTGCAGCTGCAACAGCACCCAGAGTGGAGACCGTCATGTGGCCTCCAGTGATTTTCAGTGGCTTTACTGGCAGTGCTGTCAGTGGTAGCAGCAGTGGTGTCAGCAGTGAACATGGCAACCTGGGATCCCAGGCAGCATGGAGGGCAGCAGACTTCTGGGTGATGACAACCGTGACAGTGACAACAGCAGCAACAACACCTGTGGCAGTGGCATCAGGGGAAGGTCTGCCCCAAGAGAATGCCTCTGGACTGTGGTAGCGGTGCCTACAGCAGGAGCACCAAGGTAAGAGACCTCCGGTGGTTGGCATGGGCATGAGCAGCAAAGGCACCCATAGAATACACCTCCGGGAATCTGTGGCAGGGTCCTCAGGGGAAGCTGCTCCCTGTGACCCAAGGAAGGCCTCATTTATAGATTTTTAAATCAGCATATTATAGATATACTTAAAATTGAACTTCACTGTACTTTATTCATATGTGTACATAAGAGAGTTTGGTTTGTTTTATTTTACTTTTCATCTCACTTTTTTCCTTCCTCCATCCATATAACCCCTTCCTCTACTCAACAGATGACTCTTCTATTTTTATTGGATTCCTCCTTTTTATTATTTTATCTGGCACTCACACATGAGGGGAAATATTTGACCCTTGGCTTTCTGCGTGTGACTTATTTCACACAGAATAATGTTCTATACTTTCATCAATTTTCCACAAAATGCCATCCTTCTATTCTTTTGTGTGATTTAGTAAAACTTCATTTTGTATGTACAACCATATTATCTTTATCCATTAGTCTATTGATGGGTATGTGGGCTGGTTCTGTAATTTGATTATTGTGAATTGTGTTGCTATAAATGTTGATATGGCTGTGTCTCTATAGTAGGCTGATTTTTGATCTTTACATATATATATTGAAGAGTAGAAAAACTGGATCAGATATTGCTCCCATTCCAAATTTTGAAAGGGATAGTCATACAGTTTTGCAGAATTATACTTATATGCCACCTAACAAACACTGCATAAGTGGACACTTCCCCCACATTATTTATTTTGTTATATTTTAAAATTCTTTTTAGATATACATGACAGTAGTGTGTGTTTGACATATTATAACACATGGAGTGTAACATTCCATTCTTGTGCTGTACATGATGTGGAGTTACATGGGTCATGTAATCATATAGAAAAATGATAAAATAATGTTTCTTTAATTCTATTGTCTGTCCTATGCCCATCCACCTCCTTTTCCTTTATCCTCCTTTCTCTAATTCAATAAATTTTATTCTTCCTTTCTTCCCCCAAATGTTCTGATATGTGGATTCCCACTTTATTCTTGATTAATGCTGTTGTAAGTGGAGTGAGATAAAAATCTTCATTTATTTACTTTTGAATTTAAAAATTTTATTGAAGTATAGGAAAAGAGCAACAGCACAATAATAATCAGTTTATTCTCCATGCAGTTTTGATTTGCATTTCACTGATTGCTAGACATGTTGGACATGTTTTCACATATATGTTGGCCATTTGTTTTTCTTATTTTGAAGAATGCCTGATTAGAGTTTTGCCCATTTAGTAATTGGAGAGGTTCCTTTTTTTTAGTTCTTTTTATATTCTGTATATTACTTTTATTACTGAGAGGCAGATGGAAAATAGTTTATCACATTTGTAGGCTGTCTATTCACTTTCTTATTTTCCTTATTTTACAGAAGTATTCAAATTTGATTTCATCCCACTTATTGATACTTCATTTTACTTCTTGTGCTTTCAAAGTCTTGTTTAGGAAGATGATGCTTTTGTCAATATGTTGGAGTGTTGGGCCTGCATTATCTTTAAGCAGATGTAGAGCTTCTACTTAAATTCCTAAGTCCTTGATTCACTGGAGTTGGCTTTGGAGCAATGTGAGAGATAGACATGAGTGTTTTTTTTTTTTTTTTTTCCTACATATGAACCTAGTTTTCAGAGCACCATTTTTTTAAGTTTTATTTTTCTCCACCCTGTATTTTGGCACTTTTATCACATATAAGTTTACTCTATGTGGATTTTTTTGTGTTTTATATTTCATTGGTCTTAAGGTGTGTTTTGGTGACAAAATAATGCTGTTTTTATATTAAAACTCTACAACCTAAATGGATATCTGTTATTGTGATGCTTTCAGCATCACTTTTTCTTTTTTTTTTTTTATTCAGAGTTGCTTTGGCTCTTCTACATCACTTATTTGTCCAAGTAAATTTTTGAACTACTTTTTGTCAGTGTGCGTTGTGAATGCCACTGATAGTTTTGTCATGATTGTATTGAATCTGTTTACTGCTCTAGGTAGAATAATTTTTTTTATAATATTAGTTCTGCTTATTCAAAAACATGGGAACTCTTTCCAACAGATATGTTGTTCATTTTTCTCCCTTCAGTGCTCTGTAGTTTTTATTGTTGATGCCTCTCACCTCCCAGGTTAGATTTTTTTTTCCTAATTACTTTTTTAGAGTATTGTGATTGAGATATTTTCCCCAATTTCTTTAGCAGCAGGTGTTTTCTTGAAATATAGGAATACTATTGATTTATGTATGTTGTTCTTATTTATAGCTCCTTTAGTAAATTTGTTTATCAGCTAGAAATGTGCTAATGTAGCATTTTAAATCTCCTACATAATGGTGTATATTATCAGCAAAGAGAGACAAGTGGACTTCTCTTTTTCTATATGCATGCCATTAGATAACGTCTCTAGCCTGATTGCTCTGTCTTTAATTTCAAGTTGAATAGGAGTAGAGAATTTATTTCCTTGTTTTATTCTTGTTTTAAGAGAAAATGCTTTGTTTATTTCTATTCAACATGAAGTTGGTTTTGGCTTTCTCATACACAGTTTTTACAATGCTGAGGAAATTTCTTTCTGTCGTTATTTCTAAAAGTTGAAACATCAATGGGTGCTGGATATTGTGAAAAGGTTTCTCTCATCTGTTGACATAATCATGTAAATTTGTACTTAAATCTGTTTATGCAGTGAATTACATAAACACAAACACAAAGTAATATGTAAAAAAATTAGTTTATATGATAATGTATGAAGTTTATTTTTTGATAGTGTGGATTTAACCTAGGGATGATTTGATGACTAGCAACATATGCCACTAGCCACTTTTTAAATTCTTTCCATATTTTTATTATCACATTAGAGTTTTACATTATCATGGGATTTATTTTTACATATTCAAACATTTATCCAGTATAAAAATATGCTATATCTTTCTTGAGTTTCCCTTTTTCTTTTCTTCCCAATACAACAGGTCCCTTTCCTCCTTTTTTATTTACTCTTTTTTGACATATGTGATTGTAGAGTATATTTTGAGATATTTTACATGCATGGAATATAACTTTTTCTAATTGGGATCCCATTTTTGTGGTTGTACACGATATGGAATTTCACTGTTCATGTATTCATAGATGAATATAGGAATGTTATGTCCAATTTATTTGAATGTCTTTTCTATTCCCATGCCATTCCCTTAACTTCATTCCCTTTGCCTAGTCCAATAAAATTTTTATTCCTTCCCCACCTCTTATTGTGTGTTGTCATCCACATATGAGAGAATATATGACCTTTGATTTTTTGAGTCTGGCTTATTTCACTTAGCATGGTAATCTCTAATTCTACTCATTTACTGGTAAAAGTCATAATTTCATTCTTCTTAATGGCAGAGTAATATTCTATTGTGCATCTATACTATATTTTATTTATTTATTCATCTGTAGAGGAGCACCTATCATGGTTCCTTAGCTAAGTTTTTGAGAAGTGAGCTCCTTTAAGAATTGATGTTGCTGCATTACTGTAGCATACTGATTTTAAATCCTTTGGCTATATACTGATGTGTGGGACAACTGGGTCAAATGGTCACTCCTTTCCAAGTTTTCTGCAGAATCTCCATGCTGCTTTCCAGAGTACTTGCACCAATTTTCAGTACCACCAGCAATGTATGAGTGAAAAATTTCCACCACATTTTCGCTAAAATTTATTATTACTTGTATTCTTGATAATTGCCATTCTGACTGGAGTTGGAAGGAATCTCATTGTAATTTTAATTTGCATTTCCTTAAATGCTGGAAATATTGAAATTTCTTTCATATATTTGTTGACAATATGTATTTCTTCCCTCAAGTGCCTGCTACGTTTCTTTGCTCATTTAGAGTTTGGGTTAATGTGTGTGTTTGTGTGTGTGTGTGTGTTAAGTTTATGAGCTCGATATATATCTTAGATATTAATGCTCTATCTGAAGTGCAGGTGGCAAAGATTTCTCCCATTCTGTAGGCATTCTATTCACATTCTTGTTTTACTTGCTGTGGAACATTTTTACTTTGTTACCATCCCATTTATTGATTCTTGATTTTACTTCTTGAGCTTTAGAAATCTTGTCAAGGAAGTCAGTTCTTAAACTAAAATGGTGCACAATTTGGCCTAAAATTTATTGTACTATGCAAAGAATCTCTGCTCTAATATCGAGGTTGTTGATCTACAATGATTTGAGTTTTATGCCAGTTGAGGGATAGGAGTTTAGTTTTACTCTACTATACAAGGATTTCCAGTTTAACCAACACCATATGATGAAGAGTCTATCTCTAGTGTGTGTGTCTGACAACTATTTATACTACGAGTTAACTGTATATACTTAGATTTTTTTCTGTGTCTTCTATTCTCTTCTGTTTGTCTTTATGTCTGTTTTGGTGCCAATATTATGCTTTTTTTTTTTTTAACTATACCTCTGTCATATAACTTTAGGT
The DNA here is from genome assembly GCF_902686455.1 of Sciurus vulgaris. Taxonomy (NCBI): domain Eukaryota; kingdom Metazoa; phylum Chordata; class Mammalia; order Rodentia; family Sciuridae; genus Sciurus; species Sciurus vulgaris. The sequence goes on along the minus strand of NW_027632463.1, from coordinate 63,187 downwards.
GTAATATTTTTATGTCTTCCTCTTCATTTTACTGACTAAGAATTGCTTTAGTTATTCAGGGCCACTTCTTTTTCCAAGAAAAATTTATGATTAACTTTTCTATTTCTACGAAGAAAATAATTGGAACTTTATAAGGGGTGAATTAAATCCCTATATTGCTTTTGGCTGCATGGCCATTTTGGCATATTAATTCTGCCTATTCAAAAACATAGGCAGTCTTTCAACCTTCTAACATCTTCTTCAATTACTTTTTTTAGTGTTCTGTAGTTTTCATTGTAGAAGTCTCTTACCAGTTTTGTTAGATTGATACCAAAGTATTTTATGGGGCTATTATGAATTGAACAGTTTCCTAATATCATTTCAGATGATTCATCAATGATGTATAGGAAAAAATGGTTTATGGGTATTAATTTTATATCCTGCTAAATTTCTGAATTTCTTAATGAATTCTAGAAGGTATCTGGTGGAGTTTTTGGGTCTTCTAAATATAGAATTGTGTCTTTGGAAAATAGAGAGAGTTCAAGTTCTTCTTATCCTTTTTATACCTCTTTAATTTCTTTCCCTTTTTAAATTGCTCCAGCTAGGGTTTCATGTACTATGTTGAGTTAAAGTGGTAAAAAATTGAATCCCTGTCTTGTTATACTTCATAGGAGAAATATTTTAAAATTTTCTCCATTTTGAATGATAGTGGCCTTTGTTTCAGCATATATAGCATTTAAAATGTTGAGGAATGTTCTTTCTATCACTACATTACTTAGTATTTTGAGCATAAACACATGCTGAATTTCCTCAATTTCTTTTCCTTCACCTATTGTGATAATGATGTGATTATTGTGTTTCAGTTTATTCATGTGATGAATTATGTTTATTGATTTTGTATGTTGAATCATCCTTACATTCCTGACATGAACCACATTTGATCATGATGCTCTGTCTTTTAAATATGTTTTGTATGCATTTTGCAAGTATTTTATTTAGAATTTTGTTATCTATATTCAGGGACATTTGTTGGCAGTCTATTTTCATTGATGTATTTTTTTGTCTAATTTTGGTATTATGGTGGAACTAGTATCATAGAATGAGTTTGTAAGTGTTCCCTTCTTCTCTGTTTCGTGCACTAATTTGAGAAATATTGGTGTAAATTCTTCTTTGATGTTCTAGAAGTATTAGACTGAGAATTCATCTGACCCTAGAAATTTTTAGTGCTAGGTGATTGATGGCATATTCTATTTCATTATTTGAAATTGATGTCCTTAAATTTTCTGTGTCTTCCTGTATTATTTTGCATAGGTTATATTTCTCTAGAAATTTGTTGCTCTCTTTATGTTTTTCTATTTTATTACAGTATAGACTTTCAAATTTTTTCTATCATCTGTATTTTAATAGTGTCTGTGTTGATATTTATTTTTTATGATAAATTTTAGTAATTTCATTTTTCTCTCTCTTTTCTTCAATTACTAAATTTTGGAATTGAAGTTTGTGGCTCAGTAGTAGTGCACCCATCTAGCATGTGTGAGGCACTAAATTAGATTTTCTGCACCACATATAAATAAATAAAATAAAAGTGTATTACATACTAAAATTTTTAAAATAAAAATTTGTACTGCCATATTAATTGAATCAAATTTGTGCTATGTAATGATGTTGATCAATATCTTTAAGAAGTGTGCAAAAGCTGTGTCAGAAATGTCTCTCCTGCACTATATATTACTCAGAGATACTCCTTTTTATGTATCAATACTGAGATTATTTACATAGCTCAAAATTTCTAATACAGTTTCTATTCATAAATATTCATATATTTTTAAACAAGGTATATTTATTGGATTGTTTTTCACTTTGCAGCCACTCTGGAATATTAAAACTGAGGATATCTCATAAACAAAACATGCTGTGCCATTAACTCAGTGGTTATTTTGAGTCAGTCCACCCCCTCCATTATTCTTTTTTTTTTTTTTTTTTTTTAGAGAACTCAGGTTTATTTAGGCTGGCAGACCCAAATGCTCGGAAATTCTGGGCCCCAAGCTGAGATTACACAGGGCTTTTATAGAAATTTGCCATCATTTCTTAACCATTACAACATTGGTGGATTTGAATTCTTGACCCATGTGACCAAGGAACATGAGCATAACTTGCAATAAGCAGTTTATCCTAACAGAACAAAGGCAGAGGAATATCTGCAAATGATAGCAGGAAGTGGCCTGTGTCACAGTCAGGAGTTTCTCAAGGTAACTGTAAGCTTGCAATACTAGGAGCTTTAATTCAAACCTAACATAGAAATGTTACAACTTGAACAAGTATTTAAATAACACTCTTACAGAGACCAGTAACTAAGTAGCACTCTTACAAAGACCAAAGCTATAAAATAATATTTCCCTCTTCAAAACTTGTGATCCACCTGCCTCATTCTCCCAAGTTACTGTTATCACAGGCATGTGACATCGCACCTGTCTCTTACACATGGTATATTTTCACACACTTCCCTTGAAGAGAAAAAAAATAATTTTAATAAATAAATATATTTGTGAAATAAGCTAGTTTCCATAGTCAATCTCAACCATGCCCACGATTTTGCAGAGTTCCTTCTGTAAGTCCTGAAGTTTTTGCAATTTTTTTTATTACAAACAAATGGGATACATATTGTTTCTCTGTACATGGTGTAAAAGCATACCATTTGTGTAATCATAAATTTACATAGGGTAATGTCATTTGATTCATTCTGTTATTTTTTCCTTTCCCCCAACCCCTCCCACCCCTCCCACCCTTCTTTTCCCTCTATACAGTCCTTCCTTACTCCATTCTTGCCCCCTACCAAACCCTAATTCTAACACTAACACTAACCCCTCCCACCCCCCATTATGTGTCATCATCCACTTATTAGTGATATCATTTGTCCTTGGTTTTTTGAGATTGGCTTATCTCACTTAGCATGATATTCTCCAGTTTCATCCATTTGCCTGCTAATGCCATAATTTTATTCTTTAGGGCTCAGTAATATTCCATTGTGTGTGTGTATATATATATATATATATATATATATATATATATATATATATATATAATAGTTTCTTTATCCATTCATCAACTGAAGGACATCTAGGTTGGTTCCACTATCTGGTTATTGTGAATTGAGCAGCTATGAACATTGATGTAGCTGTATCTCTGTAGTATGCTGATTATAAGTCCTTTGGGTATAGGCCAAGGAATGGGATAACTGGGTAAAATGGTGGTTCCATTCCAAGTTTTCTAAGGAATCTCCACACTGCTTCCCAGAGTGGCTGCACTAATTTGCAGCCCCACCAGCAATGTATGAGTGTACCTTTCTCCCCACATCCTCGCCAACATGCATTGTTGCTTGTATTCTTGATAATTGCCATTCTAATTGGGGTGAGATGGAATCTTAGGGTGGTTTTGATTTGCATTTCTCTTATTACTAGAGATGTTGAACACTTTTCCATATATTTGTTGATCGCCTGTAGATCTTCGTCTCTGAAGTGTCTATTCATTTCCTTAGCCTATTTGTCAATTGGATTATTTGCATTCTTGGTGTAGAGTTTTTTGTGTTCTTTATAGATTCTGCAGAATAGTGCTCTATCTGAAGTATGATTGGCAAAGATTTTCTCCCACTCTGTAGGCTCTTTCTTCGCATTGCTGATAGTTTCCTTTGCTGAGAGAAAGCTTTTTAGTTTGAATCTGTACCAATTATTGATTCTTGTTTTTATTTCTTGTGCTATGGGAGTCCTGTTGAGGAAGTCTGGTCCTAAGCCAACATGTTGAAGATCTGGACCTACTTTTTCTTCTGTATTCTGCAGGGTTTCTGGTCTGATTCCTAGGTCCTTAATCCATCTTCAGTGTACTTTCGTGCATGGTGAGAGATATGGGTTTAGTTTCATTCTGTTGCATGTGGATTTCCAGTTTTCCCAGCACCATTTGTTGAAGAGGCTATCTTTTCTCCATTGCATATTTTTGGGCCCTTTGTCTAGTACAAGAAAATTGTATTTATTTGGGTTTGTGTCCATGTCCTCTATTCTGTACCATTGATCTACCTTTCTATTTTGGTACCAATACCATGTCGTTTTTGTTACTATGCTTTGTAGTAGAGTTGAAGATCTGATATTGTGATACCCCCTGTTTCACTCTTCCTGCTAAGGATTGTAGATGTTTCCAAATATATTTATTTTATGTAACCTTTGCAATTTTGGCACTTGTATTATTTTTGCTTTATTTGTTTTTTATTTAGTTCAATTTGCCATTTATATTTACAAAAAATATTTAAAATCTTAATTGTTTATGGCAATTGCCAATCTAAATGAGTCCTACTTGACTCAAAAAAATTATAGACCATCTTTGCACTTTCAAAATCACCCTGCATCTGAGCAGGGTCTTCAGGCGCAGTTTGAAGAATTTGAACTACAAGGTCACAACAGAACACAAATGAACCATGTACTTCTCTGCCACAAGCAATTTTCCTGGCATGACTTCAGTCATCCTTGCACTCTAAAAGCAAGTTGAGGAATGTCCTAGCTCCTCTCAATGAGGAGTCCAGGATGTTCTACCAGAAATATGGCCTTATCACAAGGCTTTATTTCTTGTGATTGCATCATTAGTTTCTGACCACATACACTTGTAGACACATGATATTCATCAGATGTAGTGCCTTCCAGCAACTTTGTGCCAGACAATTTATTCATATCATGACATTTTTAATGATTATTACTGGTTGAGTTCTCTAGGAAGAAGAAACCATGTTTGCACAGTGTCTGCAGGAAGTTAGACAGTACTAGGCTTAGCATAGTCACATCTTTGCACACTGTCCTGTCAGCTGCTGCTCAAATGTCTACCAAAGACCAAAGTCCAACAACTCCAAATTACTAAGGCCTTTGAGAGCAGGAAAGAGAAGTGGTTCACTGTACAGAGAAGAAAGTCAGTTTTGAGGGCCCTTGTCTTTCTATCCTGCACAAACAACAGGGACAGACCTGTATTGGATCAATATACTATGACTCCTGAAACAAGTTTATCATTTATTCAGCTCAGAATATTTCCAAACCAAATTACGTTGAGTTTAGAGTTCCACGTATGGAGAGTGCAAATCTTTCTTCCTAGAATAATCTAGTCTCGGGGGTATGTCCATGTGGTCAAAATGACCTTCTCTCACCTAGGAGATCAGCCATATGACCTGAGAGACACTAATGATCACATAGAAATAGAATAAGAGACTTGGACACCTAAAAAGATGTAAACAGCTCTACCCCACTCTGCTCTCATCCTTTACACTCCAAGACTTCCCATTCTGTTCATGGGGAAACTCAAAGCACATGGTGCATATAAATTAAATTTAATCTTTCTCAGAAAGCAATATAGAATCACTCTTCCTTAGAGGAGGTAGGCTGTGGCTTGAGCTCTTTTCTTTCATAGGTGACCTCACTGTTCAGTACTGCTCAGTCTTGTTTCTCAAATGTGCTTCAGTTTGGTTACCTCTGGCTTTTCCCCCACTGCAGGTGGGTGATGACCAGAAGTTGGTGCTCTTTCATACCTGCCCAGATTCAGCACAACTACAAGAGAAGAGGTGAGTAGGTATGAGTCACACAAGTAGGCTAAGGAGACAGTGGTTCAAACAATTCAAAAGCAGAATTTGTGCCAAGGAAATAGGATTCCAAAGAAAGTGATTCTTGTGCAATAATGATGGGAGAGAAGAGAAATCCTCCCTCAACCAAAAATTCTTTCTCTACACTCACTTGTTTATTTTTTTGGGTAACAACTTTATATTTTGCAGATTATATTTGTGACTGCTACAAACTATAAGAAAATCAAATATAATAAGAGAATAATAAGACTGGGTCAACCATGGTACAAATGTTCTACACACTTTTATGCAGAATTTAGAATAATGGTTTAAAACTATGGATGGTTTATTAACTTGAGTAATGCTCAAATATAAAAAAAGTAAATTGCACATATGATGAAATTACTATTGTGCTATCTGTTACTGTATATATTGAGCACATTATCTGACGCAAATACAACTATAGTGGCACTATTGAACTTGTGGGTCATTGTGTAGAAATATAGAAAGATATTATCTGCTTAAAATCCCTGTTCCCACTCAGAGCCTGTGGGACACCCAACCCTGCCCTGCATGTCCTACAGAGCTGTCATTGGAAACTAAGGTTAGAAAGCTCATACAATGTTTTTAGCTGCCCTGACTCAAGGGAGGTGCTATGCATAAAGAAGGGTGCTGAATTTGGAAGATTCCAAGTCCTATTGATGTTTTATTTCCCCACTTTTCCAGGCTAAAATTTGACATTCATATGGGACTAAATGTCTCAATGTTGCTTAGGCATTGAACACTGACCCTAACCTCAGGGAGTTTACAACCCAGGGAGATTATTAACAAGTGAACACATTTTAGCTCCTTTAGCAGTGTAATTGAATTCAAGGTCAGCAGACCATGCTGCCAAACATTGTCACAGTTCTCTGTCATCTTTTTCTCTCTCCTTGCTGCCCACACCTACATAATTCTCCACTAGGAAGTTCCTTTGTTAGCACTGTTTAAAGTCTTATGTCCACATGCTGCTTGTTAGTACTAGGATGAAATCAGAGTCATGGTTTTCTTATTGTCATTGCTTCTTTTGGGGACTGCTACTTGAACTGGTCAGAAAATCCTAGGTGAGAGTGGGTCCTATGTTCCATGGTCAAGAGTCTGTGTAGCTTTCAGGACAACACCTAACCTGATGTGCCTTATAGGAATGGCTTCATTAAATAAACATCAATAAGCCAGGAGTGTACTGACCTCAAGTTTTGACTCCCAGAGGTACACGGTCTGTCATGGCTGGGAGAATCTTGGGTGCTATTGCTACCATTCTAAACTTGGCTTCACTAGAAAAATGGCCTTTAGGAAAATGACCTTAGCTAAGAAAATGGCCTCTCTCTCTCACCAAATCCTGAAGACTATACCTGGATCCTTTCAGCCTACATTTCATGGGTGAAATTGTGACTCCTGGACCCACCATGTTGCATTTTCTCTTCTGCTCCTGGCTCCCTTCCCTTTTCTCATTCCAATGCATTTTAGACAACTATGTACTGGACTTTAATGGAATCCTGGTCATGTGCCATAAGTTTCCCAGTCAATCCTTCAAGAGAATCATTGTTCCCATTTCATAAATGGAGCAAATATTATTAGTAAATTACCTTGAATGCTATTACTGAAAAAGCAAAAAATTTAAAAAAAAATACTGAAAGGGAACACAGAATCAAACTGATGTTATCATAGCCTGATGATAAACTCTCTTTAGGTACATTACCATATATCTGAATCTCTACCTAAGTGCAGGTTACCAAAATTGTCAGAGACTGAGTGGAAGGTAGACATTCTGGATGCTGCACAGAGGAGCAGGGAGAACTACACCCACCATCCTCATTCAACAAAGTTGTAGAGACAAAAGGAAGAAGGGAGTCTCAAGATCTCCTACATCTAATTATGGCAAAAAGAAGGATGCATTTTAGTTGATTAGTGAGTGTCTTTATATATATATATAATATATATTGGCACATCTGTGGAGATTTTCACACAGTTACAAAAGTCTGGAATCAGATTTCCTGGACTTACAGTGAAAGTAAAATACTTTTTACATAAAGAGGGAGACCCTTGAGCCCATTTTAACAATGAATATTCTCTGTATCATGTGACTTTTAGCATCATAGAAAACTGGGGAGCAAGATGGCACAGAGTTCCTGTTTGAAATAAATCAACTCTGCATCAAGACAAGCAGTCCAGAGTGAGTAGTTCAAGATGATTTTTCCCTTGAAAATCATACAGTGTTTAAGTGCAATTAAGAATGCACATGTGGGCAGTGTCTTTGTGGCTTTTGTAGAGGCAGGTGAGTGACCACTGACTGATATCCAAGTGAGTAGCCTGGAACTTGCATGGGCAGCAAGGTTGACCTAGGTTTGTGCAATGCTGCCATCATGTGACCAATGGAAGTATTTCTCACCAGTGAGCTACTGAGCCCAGAATTACAGCTTGCTTTTACACCATTCTGAGCTCCCTAACAAGTATATTCTGAAATTATTTTGATTTTCTGGCTCCAGTCTGGATGCAGGCTCAAGATATAGATTAAACTCACTTTGATGAAATCAAAGTTCTAATGTTGTCATCCAGATGCAAGTCTTCTCCAGGGAACCTGCCAGACCTGCTATGGGCCTCCACAGAAGTGGGCAATAGTGCATTGACAAATTCCCGAGAGACTGAAAGTTCATCCTTGTTTGTATAATTTTGGATTGTTAAGTAGATGACAAATCAGCACTCCAAGGAAAATTTTGAGAGGTTTTATTATGGAAGGAGACCCAGGTAATTAAACTTTGAAGAAGTGATGGCTTATTAGAACTATAACCCAATAGAATGTAGAACCATGGCACTCACATTCTAGAGACATATCCTTATTTAGCTCATGTTAAGAAAGATCTGCAAGACAGCAGCTATTTTATTGATGGGTCCAAAGCTTCCAATGTTCTAGGCACAAAAATGTCCAGAGTGGGAGCATTTTTAGATACTGACTTGGCCCTCACACCAAATCCATATGACTGCTTATCAGGAGACACCCAAAGGAAAAGAGAGCAGTCCAGAGAAGACCAATCCAGGCAAATCCTCATCTGGGATCATATCTGAGAAATACTTTTACATTCACCTTCTGTGTCTGTGTGTAAGGCAAATGAATGGCAGGGGATCTGCAATGATGGGAGCAGGATATTCCACATAGAATCTGTGACAGAACTTTCATGTTTGTGCCACTGGACATGGCTGGTAGGGTGGATATTTAAGTACTGGATACTATTTTTTTCTACTCAAATGTTTATCCAAAGACTTATTGTATAAAACAGTGTCATCCAAGTATGGAGGCCTATGCATATATTTATAGATAAATAATCTGGATATAAAAATATTCATTGAGGAGTGTCCCCTGTGGAATCAGGTAGGATGGTCAGAGTTCATTATTGTACTACATGTAAGACAATCTCTTCATAGAGTTCCATGCAGATATTCATGGAGTTAATACTTATTTCTGTCTTCTTGGGGAAAGAGCAAGTGAACCAAAAAAGCCATACTGATATCTTCAGTCTAAGGTTAGATGAAACATCAGGAGAATCGTCTCAACAGGCCAGAATAACAGCTTGTCAGAATAGATCCAGGGCAAATACCCAAGCATGGGGATCCCCCTAAATCTTTTCCAGATATTTACCACTTGCATGGTCTACATTACCATTCCCAAAGAAATATAAACTGTATTTGTCTCTCTGGCAAATTAATAGGTGAAAATATACATAAATGTAGAAATAGGAGAACATATTTCTCCATTATTTTCAATGTTTACTGGGCACTGAATATTTTCTGTTCCTACTCTTTTGTTTTAGCTACCTGCCCTGGAAGCCCATGTACCTGTCATCTCCACTGTACATCTAGTTATTTTAGAAGATTTAAAATCTAACCTTTCCCAAGAAAGTATTTCACAAAGAGGAGAAAATTTACAAAAACAAATGAGGTAGAAGTAGTCCATTGTTTTTTTATGATTGTACCATGTCAAAAATAAATCTCTATGGGCCCATCTGTATAGGTTCTATCAGCCAGGATTCTCTGGGTTTTGGCATTTTAAAAAGTTATTTTTTCTTGTTACTCTGTTGTCCATGATATAAGGCTGGATAGTGCCTAACCATTTTCTGACATATCATTTTACTTCAGAAGTATATTACCTTTTCATCATGAGCACTAATATCATTCACATGCCTAAACAGAATATGTAAGTGCTTTCTGTTGGAAATCCAGATTCCAATTATCTGACATTTCTTGGTACTGCCAAAAATTATATATTCCTCCTTGGCTCTATGTCCTCAATAAAAAATATCTGCTACATTACTGTATAGCACATGTCCTACTTTGGTTTGAATACATAGGACTTGGTGGTCCTTTACATTCCTCTAGGTCAGCCTGTTCTATAATTAATAAACCCTGATTTAACTTCCCACATATTTGACATCAACCTATATTTTGATATGTAAATAGGTGTTTAGATAAAATCTAGCTGGTGTTTGCCCTTGATGTAAATTGAATCAGATTCCCTGGATTCTGGGGAGCCCCATGATATAGTTATATGTGATTGCTCTGTTTGTATTATGCTATGTAGTACACAGGACTGGATTTCATGTACATATATCACAAATCCTGCCATTTTGAATAATTGCCACTTTCCAAGTCTGATGAGAATAAGAAATATTTCAAGAGTTTTGTGATGTAGTGGAGCTGATTTGACTTTGACTGGGAACATATTGGCTAGGGTTGCATATGTGAATGATCCCCAAAGACTCCAATCGTCCTCACCAATTGAACATATTCTCAATCCCACATAGTCCTGCCAACGCTCCTGCTCCTGGAGTCCCTGGATCCCTGATTCCAATTTGGGCTCAGAGGTCAGTTACATCCGTTTTCTTCCCTAAGTGAAGAGGGGAAAAATTCTGTCCCTCAGGACACACTGCTGCTCTTGGGTATTGACATGCAAAAGAGTTCCTTGCTGGATTGTTGTGAACAAGAGGATTAAGAATTCCTTAGGCATTGTTTGGCTTGGTCAGGATTCCTCTTCTGCATACATTTCCACCAGTTAGGACTGTACGTGTTCAAGTGTTGCAACTCAGAGGCGATTTCCCTGAGCTGGCGATATAGCCCATTACGTAGAGACCTTGCCTCCTACCCTCGAGACCAGGGTTCGAGGCCCCACCAGTGTAAGATTACTGTAAATTACAATCAAACAAGACCGAATTGGAGCCTCCCAAACTTCCTCCTCTCACCTTTTATTTTTCCCTTCTCCTCTCCTCACAAAGTGAATCAACACTGCAAAACAGCACCAGTTTAACGTGCAATCCATTTCCACGGACTCCTTCCAGTTTGCAAATGTGCTCCAGGAGAACGGTGCCGCCCACTCACCTGCATTTCTTCAGAGTACTACTTCCATGACCTCACTCTACTCTCCTTAGGACAGAGTTCACGGCTCTCTCCTGAGTAGGCTTATGCAAATAATTCTTCACCACCTTGCTCCCCTGCCCTTTGATTGCCAAGTCTTGGTGGCAGGAAATTCAAAATGACAGCGCCACTAATACCTGGTTCTCTCCAGGCTTTTTGGACATACTCCCATACCCTCTGCCCATGAAGGGGACTTCCACACCTGTGCCCTTTCCACGTGAACCTCTATGTCAACTGGAAAACCAAGAGGTGAACACAAAACACAGCCACTCTTGTCCCTGGAATTTCTCTGATATTTGGGCTTTGCAGAGGCTTGCTTGTGACTTCTTGATGAATAATGGTAGGATTTGGGGCTGAATCATTGTGAGCCTCTATTGGTAGCATTCAGGACTCTCACAGGGGATTTACAACCTACTCTCCCAATATCATTGGAGCTCCAGTGTCAAGAGAAATGGAGCCCTTGTATGCACTCTTGTTAATTTTGATGGACCTCCTCAAGAGGTGCAGCCTAGAATTGGGTGAAGTGAAACAACAACTCGGGGCATGAGTTGCTCTCATGTATATCAGGGATCTAGGAATGAATGCATTGTGCTTTGGAGGGTAAGGAATGACACAAAACACCTCTTTCCAAGATCTCACATGGGAAGGGGGAAACAAGAGACATTAGGCATATGGTCTGCGGGGCGGGGGATAGAAACATGTCAAGAAAGAAAGCGGATTTGACACTTTGCAAATGCTCGAGGTAGGCTTTTTCTTCTCTGTAATTCTATTAAAATGTTGGTTATTATGGAACCCCTTCTGGTTTGATATTCAGGTATTGCTGATGTAGGTTCCTCACACTTGAATGTTCATAGACCTGTGGAGATTAATTTTCTGAGATTGTGGTGAACCCTTTATTCGGATGGAGAGCCAGGGATTAGTGTTGCATATTCCAGGATCAGCTGGTGTAAATTGTAGGTCGTGGGGTGTGTGCTGTGATGTTAGGAAAGCCTTTGCTCATGCTTATTGTGCCAGAAAATTATAGGAATCAGCATACGTATATTCGAATGTCCCTTGGGAGCAAAAGAATGAGAAAGGACATGGACACCACTGCTGGTGCCTGCAAGTCCTCTCTGGGGCGTGGGGTGCAGTTGCCACAGATGCCTGGAGGTCTTTTCCCGGGGCACCACTGCTGTAGGCGCTTGTGACACAGATGAACCTGATGCTCCTGCTTCAGGTGCCTGGAGGTCTTTTTCCAGACCCTGTTGCTGCTCTCGATGCCATTTCAGTCTGTGTGCCTGGAAGTATATTGCCCTCAATGGTGCCTCCAAAGGTCTTGCTGCTCCCAGAAGATCACCTAGAGTTTTTCTTTCTGGGTGCTGCTGCACTTTCAGCCAAAGCCACAGCTGCCACTGTTGCAACAGTCCCCCCACCTGCTGCCATTACCAGCAATGATTGCAGCTCTTGCTGACTCCATGCCTGCTACCATTGACTCGTGCTACTACCACTTCCAACACTGCCAGGGAGACTCCAGGTTTGGTTCCATGTGATCACATTCATTTTAAGATGCCTGCAAGAGACTGGGGTTAGTTTGGGGTGGCAGTGGGTTGGTTCCACTGCCATTTTAGGGCACAGCTGCACCTGTCTGGGGAAACCAGCCAAGACCTGGAGTTTCAGTGTTAGTGTGCCTACAGTTTTGGCTGCTAGTGGGGTCTTTTTCTTGGGAGTGTGGGTTGCTCCCATCTAGTTATGGCATCTCAGGTTTGCTCATCCCTGGTTGTCTCCCTCCAAATTCCAGTGGCATTGTAATCCTGGGATTACAATGTGGCCAAACCCAGGACATCTGAGGCACAGAGTGGTGAGAATAGTGACTAGGTCTTCCAGGGTCTGTCTTGTGGGAAGTCAGAGACAGGGCTGAGAGGCTTTTAGATGCTGGAATAGACAGTTGTTTACTTTTCCACTGAGATTTATTTTCTTATTTTTTCTTCTCTGATTTATCCTCTCTATCATATTTGGAGCATGATGTTTTTTGTGCATCAGTTTGTTGAAGACAATAATATGGTGTTTTGCAGTTCTACTATATATTCTCTATATTCTTATATTTTTAATTTTTGCTTCTCTCAGTATTGTATATGTATTCTTCCTCTTCCTTGTCTGTCTTTCTACATTCCCTTTCTACCATTTCTCCACATAACAGTCAATCTCTGTTGGTTTCTCTCCCAAGCTTTGTGGATTTTTGTTTCTGGTTTCTTTCTTTCTCCCTCATAAACACCATGTCCTGCACTGTTTCTGTTCTGTCTTTGTCCACTATTTGAGATTGTAAATCTGTATAAAAATTTCTGATTTTATTGTGGACAGTGATTGAATTCATCATTGCTGTTTATAGCAAGAGGGCAGTGAAAGCCTTAGAGGGAGATATTAGATTTGAGGCTGTACATTGTTTGTACTGGGTGTTGTTGATATTGGTCTTCCTCTTAAAGATGAAATAATGGAAAACTTTATTTATAATATAGGTTTACAGGGTAGAATCTGTGTTGTCTCAGATCCATACAACTAGATGGGGGAAAAAAAAAAAAAAAAACCTCAAGCAACATAAGAAACAAGGGAACAAAAACACACAAACAAACCAAGATGTCCCAATTAGAAAAGGCATTGACAACACATTAGAAGAAATGTCCATGAAGAAGATTAGAAAGTTCATGGTTAATCTGGATCTGTGAAATAAAGAATGGTATAAAGAGTGAAATCAAAGAGAAAATACAGGAAGAGAAAGATCACTTCAGCAAAGAATTAGAAATTGTGAAAAAAAACATAAATCCTCAAAATGAAGGACTCAATAAATCAAATCATAAACTCAGTGAAATTTAGCTTCTTTTTTGTGTGTGGTCTTTATGGCCATAGAGCTGGGGCCATAGCTTCTATGTTCTAAATAGCCTACATGTTCTTGACCTCTATGAACTACTTAGCCATAGTGGCTGGGTAGCCTCTATGACCAGGGTAGCCTTCATGATCTTTGTAACATACATTACCTGCCTATCTGCATAGCCTCTATTATCTGTGTAGTCATTGTGGCTTTCATAGAATCTATGCCTGAGTAACCTGTAGGACATGAATAGTCCATATAGCCTACTTTTAATCTATGGCCTTATTAGCCTCTATGGCCTGCACAGTCTCTATGAATCTCACAGCCTTTATGGCCTAAAAATTCAATTACTTCAGTATGCACTATGAATTTTCAGGTTTTATGCTTAGAGTATTCTCTGGGAACTGTGTGGTCTCTATGACCTTAGTACTCTCTATGACCTGCATAGAATTTATATCCTGTGTCTCCTCTTATAACCATGGAAGGTACTATGTCCCCTGTACCCTAGGTGGACTGAGTAGTCCAAATTACTTCTTAGCCTCTATGACCTTAGTAGACTAAATGACCTTAGTATATTTTATGACCTCAACAGCCTCTGTGATCCACAGAGCCTATGTTCTTGAGTAGCTCCTATGAGAAGTGTAGACTTTATGACCTATGTAAACTTTGTTTGAGTAGCCTAAATGACCTGCAAGTCTCTATGACTTTATTGGACTATATGACCTTATTGGCCTATATGACCTTAGGCTCTATTAACTGACTAGCCTATATTAACTCTAAAAACTCTGTCAAAAAGCCTGTAGGTCCTCTGTAGCTCTATGGGATTAATAGATGATATGATCTCTGTATCATCTTTGGCTTATATATTCTTTTTGACTATGAAGATATTTATGGCCAGTATATCCTCTATGGTCTGTGTAGCTTCACTTCAATAGTATCACTTCTATTGCCCATGTACCTTCTGTGACCTGAGTAGACTCTATAAATAGTGCAACCTCTATGACCTGCACAGAATCTATGGAATAAATAAATTCTATTGCCTGCACAGCCTCTATGACCTGTGTATTTCTTATAACCTGTGTAGCCTATTTGGCATCAGTATTCTCTAGAAAAACAGTATCCACTATGACCTTTGAAGTGTATGGCCTGTATAGCCACCATGAACTGCATAGACTCTATAATCTATGTAGCCTTTATGGCCTGAATATTCTTCATGGCCTGCAGAGTCTCTATTAACTGCATAATCTCTATGGCCTGATTAGCCTCAAGTAACTATGCAGTCTCTTTCACTCTAATAACCTTATGCACTAAGTACTCTGTATGGCTATAGTAGACTTCGTAATCTTCATAACCTCTGTGACTTCTCATATCTCTGTGGCAAAAGTGGGTTCTATGGCCTTGAGTAGCCTAAATAGTTTGAGTACCATCTTTGGACTCTTATAACCCTTAAGACCAGAGTTGGTTATGTAAACTGTGTAGCCACTCTAACCTGCCTCTCTTCTATCATCTAAGTAGCATCTATAACCTGTATAAGTTTTGTGACATAGTAGCTTTTAACCAGCAAACACTCAATTACCTGTGTAGTCATGATGGCCTGAGAAAACTAAATGTAGGATAATGGCCTTCAGAGCATGAATGACCTTTTTATCTAAATGATTTTTGTAGCCCCTCCAACCTACATAGACTCTATGTTCTTGTAACCTCTATGGCCCATGTATCCACTTTGACCTGAGCAGATTTTATGATTGGCACAACCTTTATGATATAAGTAGCCTCTATGACCAGTAAACCTTCTATGATCCCTACAGACTTTGTGACCTAAAAAGACTCTAGGTCCTGAGTAGCCTTTATGGCCTATATGCTCTGTATGGCTTGGGTAGCTTCTATGACCTGCATAAACTCTTTGGCCTAAGTATCCTTCATGACCTATGAAACCTCTGTGACCTGATTAGCCCCTAAGACCTGTGTGTACATATGACCTAAATAATCTCTATAGTCTGCTTACACTCTATACCTGAGTAGTATCTTGAAACTGTGTAGTCTTTCTCAGTAACACAACCTTTCTGACCTGTGTAGATTCTATGACCTGCAACTTTATTATGTCCTGAATTTCCTTAATCACCAGTGTATTCTCTATGGTCTTAGTAACTTCTATGTCCAATCTGTGACTTATGTATTCTCCAAGACATTTGTATCATTTATAAATTATGTAGCCTACATGTCCTGAAAAATTCTTATAACTTGAGTATAATTTATTACTTGAAAAACCTCTATTTTTTACTTAAACCTTTAAGCTGATCATACAGCTTGAACTGAGTCAATCTGCAGGCAATATAACCTCTTTTACTTAGAAGCATCTAACATCTGCATAAACACTATGGCCAATGTAGGATCTACAACCTGTATAGTATCCAGGACATGTGTATGGCTCATGACATGCAGAGCCTCTATAGTGTACACAGCCACTAAAACCTGTGTTGCCTTTATGACCTGATTAGCCTAAATGACCTGAGATCATTGTTCCTATGATCTCAGAAACCACTATGACCATGTTGCCCCTATAATCTGCACAACTTTTATTAATTGTGAAGCCTCTGTGTTCTGAGTGACACCTAAGATTTATAAGCTTAGATAGCCTGAATAACCTAAATGACACCTATGGCCTGCAAAGTCTCTAAGTTTTCAATAGTGTCTAACATCGGATTAACCTGTATAACTTTCATATTCTCTATGACGTGAGTACATTCTATGATGTGTGCATTATTTATGCCCTGAATAGTGTCTATTTCTTTGTAAATTCTATAACTTTTATAGGTTCTTTGGACTAAAAAGTGTAAAGGAGCGTAGTAACTGATATGATTTGTATATTCTTTGTGTCCTGAGTTACCTCTGTGACATGAATTTATAAAGTAAATAAAGTAAATATTTACTTTTTAAAGTAAATTTAATTTATTTAATTTAATTTTTAAAGTAATTTTATAAAGTAAATATTCTCTATGGCCAGCATCATCACTATGGCATGTGTAGTCTGTATGGCCTGAGTAGTCTCTGTGAACTGTATCAGCTCTATGACCTGGGTATCCACTGTAGCATGCATAGCCTCTATTGCCTGCATGTCTTTATATCCTGAGTAGCCTAGTGAACCTTTATAGCCTCTATGGACTTAGTGCTCTAAATGACCTTAGTATGCCCTGTAATATGTATAGGCACTATGAACCGTATAACCTCTATGATTTGTGCAGTGTCTCTGGCCTGCATATACTCTCTGACTTGTATCACTTCTATTGCCTGTATACCTGAAATGATCATAAAGCTCATATGACCTGTGCTGTTTCTGTAGCCTGAATAGCTTCTATGATTGCATAGCCTTAATGACCTGCATATTTTCTATGGTCTACAAAATCTCTATGATCTCCATAACATTATAAGTTGAGAAACATAAATGACCTCAATATGCACTATAAATTTTGTAGCCTCCATGAATAGTGTAGCCTCCTTGACCTGCATAGGTCTTATATGCACAGTAGCCTACCTGGCCTGAGTAATGTCTAGGTCCTGTTAACCTCTGTGAATTGTATACCTCTTCGATCTGCATAAGCTCTATGATCTCTTAGACTTTACAACTTTTACTGCTTACTCTCTGAACTAAATAGATTCTACAACCCTCATAACTTCTGATTTATGCCTCTATCACCAATGTAACCACAATAGCATTCAGAGCTTCTATAATCTGTGAAGCCCACTGCACCTGCATTGTCTCTAAGACCTGAATTGTCATTATAATCTGAGAAGTTTTTGTAACCTGCAAAATTTCTGATCTGTATATTTTCAGTAATATGTATGCTTTTCATGACTTACCATAGATCCCCTGTCCTGCATATCCTCTCAGTATAAGTAGCCTAAATGAACTGAATAACCCATATTATCTGTGTAGTATCAATAATCTTAATGACCTCTATGAGTTGAGAAGTTCTTGTGAATTGTGTAAACTCTAGGACCTGAGCAATCTCAAAAAATTGAGAAGACTTTTATGGC
Organism: Sciurus vulgaris; assembly: GCF_902686455.1. NCBI lineage: Eukaryota > Metazoa > Chordata > Mammalia > Rodentia > Sciuridae > Sciurus > Sciurus vulgaris. The sequence goes on along the minus strand of NW_027632463.1, from coordinate 45,305 downwards.
CTGCATAATCTCTACAGTATGGGTAAACTCTATGACCCTATATCATTTATAACCCATGAAGCATCTATGACCTATGTAATCCTGATTGCCTTTATGACCTCCATAGGCTTATGCCTTATGCAAAATATGGAATTAGTAGCCCCTTAGAATTGGTAGTCTCTATGACCAGAACAGCCATTATGATCTGGGTATCCTCCATGATCTGCATAACCCCTACTACCTAAGTAACCTGTATGACTTGCACATTTTCTGTGTTCTGAAGCCTCTGGTCCTCCATAACTTGATGACCTGAAAGTTTTTATTAACTGACTAACCTCTATGTCCAATGTAGTTTCTATAACCTGGGTAACCGCTATGCCCAGCATAACTTTTAGAAATTGCACAGCCCCTAAGAACTTTGTGAGTTTTATGACCTGAACAGCATAATAAAATTTCAGAAAGGAAAGAACATTATCTCTATGGTGTGTGCATGGCTTGGCCCCTGGATATGAGTTGGATATTAAATAAACAAGCTCACAGCACTTCTCCCAGGCAGGGATTTCATGCATCCATCTTCTCAACTAACATTATAGTATTGAAATCACCCTTCCTGACAGTATTACAAGGATATGAATTGGTCATATGTTGGTAACCAGGAACCACAGCAAGGGTATTCATCTGTAATAACACTAGTAGAAGCTAGCAAAACATAGGAAAGTTATCACTAATGAAGTAGGAGATCACCAGGATTACACTTGTCAGACATAAGGTGCCAGGTGTAATTCCAGGCAGGAAGGAGGAAAAAAAAATCTGATGAAGATCTGCTTTTCTTAGGAAATTGATGTGATCTTGTTCCAGAGAGAAATTATTATGTAAAGTATCCAGACCTGTGTCCCAAGTTTCCACAATTCTGAAGGCTATTCTCTACCACATTTAGACCACTGCAAGTTCACAAGGTTAGACAAATGACTGGATAGATTTGTCCCACCTGGGGAACCAATGACTGCACTAATGGAATTGCTTCTCTGGAACACTGGTAGTAGGGAAGCTAAAGGTTCCAACAGAGTTAAGGAACAACCAGGATGCAAATTTGCAAAATACTGGTAGCTTAGCATTCATCAACTTAGTTTTCAACAGGTACAACTTTAGGACATGGGGCTTACTCTTTCTTGGTCAGGCTGAGGAAGAGGTGGATTGGTTCTGGCTGGGATGTCATGTAATGAATGAAGGATAAGTGAGGTAGGCTGAAATCAAGGTTTTAGCACATAATAAAGGAGACTAATAAAATTAAAATGCCAGTGGTAGATACCCTGAGACCATTACTGTTCAAACAATGAAGCATGAAATTGCCAGAAGGTGGAGAAAGGTTTATTATTGGAAGCACTTTCCTTGGCACTAGGTTGGAGTCAGTATTTTAGGCTCAGGCAGAGTGCTATACCCATTGTTGAGTATTTGAATGATAAGTTTGGAGGTTTTTGGAGTCTCCATAGTGACCTGTTTGGCCTGTATTAGCCAAGTATCCTCTATGACCTGAGAAGCATCTATGACATGAAAGAAAGAAATTAAATGTATACAAATAGGTAAAGAAGAACTCAAACTATCACTATTTGCCAATGATATGGTTCTATATTTGGAAGATCCAAAAACTTCAACCAAAAAATCTTCTGGAACTAATAAATAAATTCAACAAAGTAGCAGGATATAAGATCAATACCCATAATTTAAATGCATTCCTATACATCAGTAAGGAATCCACTGATAGAGAAATAGAACTACACTGTTAATAATTGTCTCAAAAACTAAAATATTTGGGAATCAATCTGGCAAAAGAGGTGAAAAATCTCTACAATGAAAACTACAGAACAGCAAAAATAAAGAAATTGAAGATCTTAGAAAATGGAAAGACCTCCCATGCTCCTAGGTAGGCAGAATTTATTTCATCTTTCCATGTTAATCCCATAATTTTTGGAAGTTCTTTCATGGATTTTTACCATCTTCTCTGTGTGGTCAAATTTGTTTTCAACATTAAATATTTTTTCTTCATTGTCTGAAGTTCTATCTTCCAAAAGATCTAGACTGTGGGTGATATTTTCCATTTAATGTATAATTGACTAATTTATAATTAATTTATAATTGATTGATTCCTTCATTTTGAAAGCATTTTTAAGTAATAATATTTCACAGATCCTGTATCCCCTTTATACAATTTCCTGAAGTGATAACGGTGAGTAAAATCATCACTGGACACCTGACCAGAAGGCTACTCTGAAAAAGTCATGGCAGAGAATTTTTATGGTCACGAGTCTCCTTTGATCTACCCTTCTATAGTCCACTCAACTTTGGCACTCCCCTACTTCACTAATCCCAAATAATCTGTCATTTGCTTATTTCAATAATGTTCTATAAGTGGAATCAACAGCAAGTTCTTTGAGTAGTGACAATGATACGTTACTAAGAGAAATGCTTTGAAAATAAATTGAGTTATGTTCACACAATGTTTCAGCCTTCCTTAGCTCTTTTAGGATAGTTAGTTAATTTTAGATTTTTTTTCTTCCCATACTTCCTTTTAGATGAAGAATCTTTGACAGAAGTAAAGAAAAGAATTGATTACAACAGGACAAGCTTTGTAATGCCCAGGAACTATAAACAGGCAGGGTGATGAAACCCTTTAGCTTGCCCAGGGACCAAGAAAACATTCACTGCTAACTGAGACAATCTAGGACAAGCTAGACTGAGCTGGTTACCATATACTCAACACACACACGACCTCTAGAGGTATTGTCTAAACAGTCTTTCTTCCACATATCCTTTTTGGTGGTATATGAATATCTAAATGCCAGCAGAAATTTCTAATAGAACAGCTCCACAGTAAAGCAAAAATCCATGAGACCAAGGAGACAAGTCCAAAGCATAAATCCTACTCTTAACCATTTTCTTTAATGAAAAATGTTAAAAGGAAGAAAGGTATGTATGAAACAAGTTTCAGCTCTGTTCTAGACCTTAACTACTGCACTTGGAGACAAAAACATGGAAGTTTATTTCTCTGATGTAAGATGTTTTATTTTTCTTACAAATTATACAGTAAAAATCAGTATCATTTTAGTCAAGACTCAGAGAAGGGTCAAAGGCTTTTAACCCTCCAATAAGTTTTAAAATATTGGAACAACATAATCTAATTAATTATCAAATTAAAATGTCACCTCTAATTATCAAAATCTGAAGTGAAATCAATGATGCTTACACTTGCATCTATGTAGTCACACATAACTTGCTGGTAGATTACATAGCTTTAACATGTTAGCATGAGACACATGTGGAAGACACAGACAACAAAACATTTGTTGTTGCTACTGTGTACCAAGACTGTGAGTGTAGGGCCATTCCTTCAGCAGTAATCATCACCACATCCTATCTGAAGATCACAAGAAAGATGGTCTGTATCACCAGTAGTTTCTCTGCTAAAACAGGGTCTTGATTTGGACAAACAACATCTAGGAGAGTTGTCACCAAAAATAGGTTTTACTTTTAAGGTTAATGTGTCAGGCAAGGAAAACAAGCAAGAAGGAGTGGTTCTCACTCTGAGTTCCTAACCAAGAAACATACCAGAAATTTTCTATAAATTTGTGATCCTCCTGCTTCAGTCCCCTGACTGGGATTACAGATATATGCCACCATGCCTCACTCAGAAAAGAGCTTTAAAACCTGCAAAAGTTACAACTCATCTCACAGTATTTATTTCAGTACTACTTCATCCATTTATTTCTACATAACCTTATGAAGAATATGGACTCATGTTCATAAAAGGATTAAGGCAATAATTCTTACACCTACTCATGCTGAGGGTAATCAAATATACATAATGAAACTTTGCTTTCTTAGAGTTGCTTTAACTAACAAGAAATTATTTCCACCATTGGCCCTAACTTTATTATAAACATTCAAAAAAGTAATAATAGAGCAATCCCTCCACTGATCCCCAGGGGATACATTCCAAAGCCTTCAATGGATATCAGAAAACATGAACACTACCAAACCCCCCACAGTGATTTTTCCTAGTTAGCCTCAGAGTACTGGAGTTAAACCATCCTTCAAGTTTTATGTCCTGTTACCTCCTTTTTATCACTATGCATATGCTTTTGGGCCATTATTAAGTAAAATAGGCTTATTTGAACACCAACATGTGATTTGGAAGCAATCTGATAACAGAGGTAGCATATACAGTATGGAGACACCAGAAGAAAACATGATTCAGGTCCTTAGAGAGATGGATGATTTCATCAAGAGAGTCTGTCATGTGCCCAAGGCCACAAGCTGTGATGTGTCTTAGGATTTGAACCCAGGCAGTCTGATGTCCAAGTTCATATTCTAGGCTACCATTTTGATCATTGCCTCTTTTCAAAATTTACTTATTATATATTTCTAAAGAGGTTAAATAGAATAGTAAGATAAAAAAGTTATGATAAATCAGGGACATTTTCCATGAACAATTCAGAAATAGTATTTTTATTTTAAATTTAATCACAAGATGCTATTCAAAAATTCCATGACTACCACAATTCTTGGTTTCTGCACAAGATCAAGATATGACTGATGTGTTTTCAGGGCATGCAAAATTTATTCAAATTCATAAAGAGTAAAGCCATGGATGTTGTCAAAATACCATGCACTATATATTACTTCTGTATTGAATGTTGAGATAAAACAAATCATTGAAACAAAATTTCATGATTTCTGGAGATAGAGAAGAGTTATAAAAAGGAAATGGCTACAAATGGGTACAGGGTTTTCTTTCAGAGTAAAGGAAAAAAATTTTATACATTGATGTAGGTGCACAACACTGTGGATAAGCTAATTCCCTAGAATTGGAACTGGACACTTCATAAAGGAATTTCATGGTGGATAGATTAAACTCAATACAGCTTTTATTTTTTTTAAAAAAAGTACATGAGATGAACTGCTCTGAGGCATGTATAGCCCACTCACTAGATCATATGCCCTAAAGAGTGATGCCTTTTTATTGCTTTATTATCTGCAGAGACTAGCATAGGTGTGAGACTTAAAGACTGAATAAAGACTGGATACTGGGAAAGGACTTTGAAGCAAACACTGAAGTCATTAGAACTAGTTAGGCTTTGGTCAGCTGTGATTACTGAAAAGTATGAACCCACTTTAGACATGATTTCACAGGTATGAAATTTGATAATTCACAAATACTCCCATATCTGTCCCAGCTTTTTGATAATTATACATAAATATAAAAGTTCTATGGACAGGGCAATTCACTATCTCTGAACTTAACAAAGGAAGAAAAGAAACTTCCTAGAACTTAGATGTCTGCCCTGAGACTGGGCTGAAAGTGGTATCACAGCACCAGAGGCCAAGCACAAATTATAATTTGCCACATTGACACCCTTGTGGGCAAGTGGAGATAAACTATGTTACAACATTCAAAAAAATAACCAGAAGGTTCCATTCAAGGTCTGAGGCTTATCTCAAGATCCACCTCTAATATACTTTGGTTTTAAATCACCTGGTCATTTTCTTTCCCTATCCAGTTATCCACAGCATCTGTTTGATAAGATTTCCTCTATTTTCCTTCATCGTATGCCATGAAGAATAATAGTGGTCATGCAGACAGCTAAGAAAAATGACTCCACATCATTTGCATGGGTTGCATGTCTCCCACCCCTGCTTACAGTTTCCATTCTCCTAAGGAATGGCCAGCCTCATCCAGTCCTTATCACTGCCCCATCAAACAAAAAATGTGTTCATGTTAGATAATCACAAGACTGCTGTGCACTCACTTCACATGTAAAAAGTGGAATCCCCAAAACAATAAGTTAGAATTTTCTAGAATCAGAAAATGACTGAGGAGAACCACTGAGTCTCAAGGCCACTCTTCTCACTCTATCCCAGTAGTCTCTCCATAATCATTAATCTCCCACATACTTCCCTTCTCTCTGAGACAGTGATGTGCCTCATCCACTTCCAAGGACTCTACCTCTGTGGGCACCCACCCTGTATATGAGCTGCCAAATGCATCAGCCATCATTGAACTTTGAATGGCCTATCTTTATCCCCTTAATATACTTGACCCTGCCCATGCCCAGATTATTTCTTCTTTCCAGTCTGTAATCTTTTAGAAGACCTGACCATGAAGAGTTCCAATGGCCTGGCAAGGGACACACAACACCTTGAGTTCCAACTATAGCTTTTCTCTTTGTTTCCTTTTCCAGGGATGATAAAACAGCCTCTCCTCACCCTCTTTATGAATGAAAATAAATTTGGTGGCCAATATTTCTCCCCAAACTCCTGGGATAAGGAGAGATAAGACCAGATTACCATGATGAAGTCCTCTAATTGCCAATGCAGGCTGAATCCCAGTGATCCTTGACTCTTCCTTAGATGTGACAAGTATCCTGAAGCATTATCAGAACTTGTGCTTAAGGGTCATGCCTAGGTATGGATCCAAATACATAAACTTGCAAAGTCTTCCCAAATCCATGTTACAACATATTTCTGGCCAGTATCCAAACATATTTGCCTTTAAGGAAATTTAGAGCTTTAAGAGTTAAATTTCATAGATTACATGAGCATAATAAGCTAGTTCTTAAAAGAGTGATGAGTGAGTGAACAAATGATGAAATGACCTGTATGTGATGCTGAAAATCCAAACATAAGGTGATAAAACACACTCATGTTTTACTATGTAATTAACTGCACATGAGATGCAGAGTTGTGATGCCTCCCTAATTACCCAGCCAATATTAGAATGGCTTGAGTCTCTGAAGTACATTGTCACTGTGGAAGAAGGGGAGGGGAGGATAAATGGAGCAAACTTTCTAACACTCTCTGGAGCTAGGGAGCACTAAGCAAACTATGAAAATTCATTTTGCAAAAAACCACATAATAATAAAGCTCTGAAACAGATAAGGAGCAGGTGTTGATAAATACTAATGTACATTTATGTGTCTAATTAGAGTATAATCAGCAGAAGCAGGCATGGGAATAAAAATATTACTACATGATGTTTATTTTAAAGTATGTTTTCCAACCTATGATCTTTTTCAACAAAAAAATACTTGCAGTTATATCTCCAAGTACTTAGGAGGGCAGCTACAACTGCCTTTATCTAAGGTATCTCATTATTTCAGCTTTGTTGAACAGAAACTTTTCCATACCTGACACACACCTTCAGTAGCAGCACAGCATCAACTACCTGCAGACATCAAGAGAAGATGCTGAAGACCTCAATCACTCCAACTGCATCAGTGAATGATACAGGCTCAAACTTACTCTTCCACATACTGCCAGGCAGTGCCCATGACCTGGTCTAACACTGCCTGTGAGACAGAATTTATTATACCTCCTAATAATGTCTAATAAAATGTGCAGTTCTTTTAATAACCTTGGTTACTGAGGCTTTCACTACACAAAGTGGGATTCTGTGAAAAGCACAGGACAGTCACCTGAGTCAGCACGCTGCACAATATATGTTGAACCAATTGATAACACTTTAGAAGAGATGCCAGAAACGGGGTTTAGAGTGTATATAGTCGAATTGCCCTATGATGTGAAGTATAGTATAAGGATCAATCCAAGAAATAATACATGAAATGAAAGATCACTTCAATAAAAAATTAGAAATTGTGAAAAAATACCAAGTAGAAATTTGTGAAATGAAGGAATCAATAAACCAAATTACAAACTCAACAGAAAGCATCACCAACAGCCTAGACAACTTGGAAGACAGAACCTCCAACAAAAACAAAATTTATACCCTTGAAAACAAAGTCAATCACACAGAGAAGATGGAAGAAACCATGAACAGAACTCACAAGAAATATGGGATAACATAAAAAGCAAATTTAAGATTTATCAGAATAGACAAAGAAGTGGAGATAAAAATCTAAGAAATGCACAATGTTTTCAATGACCTAATAGAAAGTTTTCCAAATCTAAAGAATGGTATGGAAAATCAAATACAACAGACTTACAGAACCACAAGAGTACAAAATTACAACAGAACATAAGCAACATAAGAATGAGTGACATACAGATTAAAGATAGAACTTTAAAAGTTGTGAGTGAAAGAAATCAAATTACATACAGGGGAAAACCAATTTGAATTTCAGCTGCTTTTTTAATGCAGCACTCAAAGACACTCAAAGACTGAAGGTGAAGTGTTGGGAAAAAACACATCATTTACATGTACTTTATAAAGAAGTTGGAGTTTCCATCCTCATACCAGACAAAGTGAACTTCAAGTCAAAGTTAGAAGGGATAAAGAAGGACATTCATACTGCTAAGTAAATCATACATTAAGAAGGCATAACAATCGTAAATATATATGTCCCCCAAAATGGAGCATCTACCTACATTGAACAAACCCTTTTCAGTTTCAAGAATAAAATACTACAAAACAGTAATACTGGCTTATTTTAACACACCTTTATCTCCACTGAATAGATCTTCCAAAAAAAAAAAAAAAAACTAAGCAAAGAAACTATAGTATTAAATAATGCAATCAATAATTTAGACTTAAAATACATATATAAAATATTTCATCCATCATCAAGAAAATACACTATCTTCTCAACCTTCTCAACTGCACATAAATCCTTTTCTAAAACAAACCATATATTATGCTACAAAGTCACAATTAACCAATACAAAAAAGAGAAATATTACCCTACATTCAATGAGATCATAATAGAATAAAACTAGAAATGAATTATAAAATAAAAATAAAAGGTAGTTGAAGACCTGGAGACTAAATAACATGCTACTGAATGACAAATGGACAATAGTAGAGATGGGGGGGAATAAAAAATGTACTTAGACGTAAGTGACAACACCTATAGAACATGTCAAATTATCTGGGACATTACAAAGAAAGTATTAAAAGAAAAGTTCATTGCATTGAGCTCATTCACTAAAAGAATTAAAGGACAAAAACCAAATATCCTAACTTTACATCTCAAAGTCCTAGGAAAAAAAGAACAAATGAACACTAAAACTAGTAAAAGACAGGAAACAATTAAAACTAGATTTGAAATCAATGAAATTAAAACAATGGAAACAATTTTTAAAAATGAGAAAGTTGAAACTTTGTTCTTGTAGAAAAGAAATTAAATTGATAAATCCTTAGCTAGTCTATTGAAATGAAAGAGAGAGAAAACTCAAATTACTAAAATTCTTGATGAATAAGAAAATATCATATGGACACTACTTAAATACAGAAGAAAGTAAGAAATTATTTTGAAAATTTGTACTTCAAAGAAATAGAAAATCTTCAAGATGTTGACAAATTTCAAAAGACATATAAACTATCCAATCTGAATCAAGAGAATATGCACAATGTAAAGTGACCAATTATAAGCAATAAAATTGAAGACACTATCAAAAGTCTACCAAACAAGAGAAGCCAGGTACTAGAGACCAATTCTCAGCTGAGTTCCACAAGGCCTTCAAAAAAGAATTAATGCCAATACTCCTCAAATTATACTATGAAATAGAAAAGAAGAGAACTCTTCCTAATTCATTCTGTGAGACTAGTATAATGTTAATACAAAAACCAGACTATTACACATCAAGGAATGAAACTTCAGATCAATATCCCTGATGAACTAGACCCAAAAACTCTTTAAAAAATTCTGTCAAATCACAAAAACACATTAAAAATATGGTGCTGCTATAAACATTGACGTGGCTGTTACTGTACTATGCTAATTTTAGTTTCTTGTGTATAATCTGAGGAGTGGGATAAGTGGGTCAAAGGGTGAGTCCATTCCAAGTTTTCTAAAGAATCTCCACACTGCTTTCCAGACTGGCTGCACCAATTTGCAACTCCACCAGCAATATAAAAGTGTGTCTATTTCCCTATATCCATGCCAATATCTATTATTGCTTGTGTTCTTGATAATACCCATTATAATTGGAGAAAGATGTAATATTAGAGTTGTATTAATTTGCATTTCTATAATAACTACAGATGTTGGTTGTGGAACCAACCTAGATACCCTTTGACAGGTGAATGGATAAAGAAACTCTGGTATATATACACAATAAAATATTATTCAGGCATAAAGAATAAAATCATGGCATTTGCAAATAAATGAATGGCATTGAATAATATTATACTAAGTTAAATATGCCAATTCCAAAAATAAAATGCCGAAATATATTCCCTGATAAGTGGATGATGATATATAATGTTGGTATGGAGTTGGGGAGTGAAAGAAGAATAGAGGAAATTTAGATTGTATAAATAAAAATAAGAGGGAGGAGGGGTGTATGAAAAATTGTGGAATGAGACAGACATCATTACCCTATGTACATGTATAATTACACAAATGGTATGAATCTACATTGTGCACAATCATAGGAATGAAAAGATGTACCCCATTTCTGTGGATTAAATTAAAATGCCATCTGCAAAACTATAAAAAAGTAATTATAACAAAAAAATGGTGCACCACAATTCAATTGGGTTTATCCCAGATATTCAAAGTTAGTTCATCATATGGATATCAATAAACATAATTCATCACATCAGTAGATATAAAGAAGAGAAATATGTGATCATCTCAAAACATGTAAATAATTCATTTGACAAAACAAAGCATCCATTTCTGTTTAAAACACTAGAAAATCTAGGAATAGTAGGAACATACCTCAACAGGATAAAAGCCATCTATGCTAAGGCAAAGGATAAAATAATTCTAGATACATCAAAAATTAAGCCTTACCCATATAATTTAGAAGAAGATATAAATGCCCTCTTTTAATATTTCTATTTGACATAGTCCTTGAAACTCAAGCCACAGTAATTGGACAGATGAAAGAAATTAAAAAGACATAAATAGTAAATAAAAATTAAGCATATCACTATTTGCCAAAGACATGATTCTACATTCAAAAGACACAAAAACTCCATGAGAAAACTTCTCCACCTAATAACAAAATTAAGAAAAAAAATTACAGGATATAAAATTGATACTCATAAATGCATTTCTATACATCAGTGATGAATCAACATTCACAATAGTTGCAAAATATTATATATTGAGAATCAACCTAATAAAAAAGAGGAAAGACCTCTACAAGAGAAAATTCACAATTCTAAATAAGAAAATTGAGGTAATTCATAGAAAATGAAAAGATCTCTCATGCACTTGGATAGGCAGAATGAATATTGTCAAAATGGCCATACTACCAAAACTGTTACAGATTTAATACAATTCCTACTAAAATCCAAATGACTTTCTTCACAGAAGTACAAAAAGCAATCTTGAAATTCATTTGGAAACAAGAGATCCAGAATAGCAAAGGTAATCCTTACCAAGAAGAATGAAGCAGTGGGCTCACAATGCAGATCTACAGAGTAATCATAACAAAAATGGCATGGTATTGGCAACAAAATAGACATGTAGTATAATGGTACAGAAGACACAGATACAAACCCAAATAAATAGGTTTATCTCATACTAAACAAATGCACCAAAAACACATTGAAAAGAGATAGCCTATTAAACAAATGGTGCTGAAAAAAATGGAAATTCATACGTAGCAAAATGAAATCAAAGCTCTATCTCTAACCCTGTGGAAAAAACAACTCAAAGGGGATTAAAGATGTAGGCACTACAACAGAGACCTTCACTTAATAGATTAAAAAGTTTGACCAAGTTTACACCATGTTAGCTTAGAAACTGGCCTCATTAACAAAACTTGTAAGAATCAAGAAACAATAAATGGGATGGACTCAAAACAAAAATCTCAGTAAGGGAAACAATTAATAACATGAACAGAGGACCTATGGAATGGGAGAAAATCTTTACAATATTAACCTTAGATAAAGCAGTACTCTACCAGCTTCTGTCCAGTATGAATTCTCTGGTGTTGAGTAAGGTGTGATTTCTGATTAAAAGCTTTGCCACATTCTTTACTAGGTAGGGTTTCTCTCCCATATGAATTATTTGATGTCAAATAAGGCTTGAGTTAAGATTTAAAGCTTTGTCACATTCTTTACATTCATAGGGCTTCTCTCCAGTATGAATTCTCTGGTGGTGAATAAGGCTTGATTTTGCAATAAAAGCTTTACAACATTATTGACATTTTTTATGGCTTCTCCCCAGCATGAATTACCTGATGGCGAATAAGGTTTGATTTATGATTAAAAGCTTTGCCACATTCTTTACATTCATAGGGCTTCTCTCCAGTATGAATTATCTGATGGCGAATAAGGTTTGATTTATGATTAAAAGTTTTGCCACATTCTTTACAAATGTACGGCTTCTCTTCAGTATGAATTCTCTGGTGGCGAATGAGGCTTGATTTCTGATTAAAAGCTTTGCCACATTCTTTACATTCATATCGCTTCTCTCCAGTATGAATTATCTGATGGCGAATAAGGTTTGATTTATGATTAAAAGTTTTGCCACATTCTTTACAAATGTACGGCTTCTCTTCAGTATGAATTCTCTGGTGGCGAATGAGGCTTGATTTCTGATTAAAAGCTTTGCCACATTCTTTGCAGTCATAGGGCTTCTCTCCAGTATGAATTCTTTGGTGGTGAATGAGGCTTGATTTCTGATTAAAAGCTTTGCCACATTCTTTACAAATGTATGGCTTCTCTCCAGTATGAATTCTTTGGTGATGAATAAGGCTTGATTTTGCAATAAAAGCTTTGCCACATTCTTTACATTTGTATGGCTTCTCTCCTGTATGAATTCTCTGGTGTTGAGTAATGTGTGATCTCTGATTAAAAGCTTTGCCACATTCTTTACAAATGTATGGCTTCTCTCCAGTATGAATTCTCTGGTGTTGAGTAAGGTGTGATCTCTTATTAAAAACTTTGTCACATTCTTTACATTCATAGGGCTTCTCTCCAGTATGAAACACCTGATGGTGAATAAGGTTTGATTTATTATTTAAAGCTTTGCCACATTCTTTACATTCATAGGGCTTGTCTCCAGTATGAATTCTCTGGTGCTGAGTAAGGTGGGACCTCCAATTAAAATCTTGGCCACATTCTTTACATTGGTAAGATTTCTCTCTCATATGAACACTCTGATGGCAAATAAGGTATGATTTTGCATTTAAACTTTTGTCATATGCTATACATTTGTAGGGCTTCTCTCCAGTATAAATTCTCTGCCATTGAATTAGGTCTGATTTCTGATAATATGATTTGTGTTGTTCACTCTCACTTAAAGTTTTCCATATTGTCCTCTGTTGTAAATTGTCAAGGTCACAATTTCCATATTTTCCATTAATCACTTTTTTAAACATATGTCTTATGCCCTGGTCTAGTGAAAATTCTTGGGTATCCTGATAAGTCATTGCTGAAAAGAATGAAAATTTTATAAAAATTACTTAGTAGACATGGATAAATATATTATGGATGCATAACAGAAAATTATAGCAATGTTATCAATATCAGAACATCAGAAGTGTAGCAGATTAGTAAATCCAAGGCCATCATTACTACAGAAACATAATTTACATAAAAATGTTCATATACAATTATGCTGTTAAAATTACCCAAATTATTGTAGAAAGCACTGTATTCAAGATGAGTACATTACTAGGAATAGTGATATAGTACAGGCAAGGAATTTATCCTTTATCTACTATAGTATTTCCTCCTGTCTAATGTAGCATTGGGCAATTAGAAAAAAAAATCTACAAGCTCCCATCACTCTCAGTAAAATAAACAAAATATAAAACATACACAAACATTTCTGACTTTTTTTGAAGAGTGTGTGAAAACTGGCTTCTTTTTCCCAAGACACAGAGATCTGGATGTAACAGGTAGCCTTTGGATACTAAAACAACTGATATTCAACAAGTTTAAAGAGGGTAGGGAATCTTAAGAAAAAATATAAAAAATAATTTAATGAGAAAAACATATACATGTTTAGAAGATTTTGCAAAAAAAAAAAAAAATGTTCAAGAGGCAATAAAAGCCTTGCAGAGCCTATGTCAATATTACATGGATGAAGCCAACACATGGAAATCAAGACTAATAAAATTTTTTTTGATATTCATGTTATTTGCTGATTTTTTAACAAATTCAATTTTGTATATTTACCATTGTATTTTAATGTATTTATACAAGGTAAAATGACACATGTAATATTAGTAATACAAGTATCATTTTGTATAATTATCAGTTTTGTGCTTACAAATATTACATTTATTCCATTAGTATTTATCAAGAACATATTATATAACAGTCACCACGTGGTACAGCAAAACTCTTTATCACATTTTGCCCATTGAAATAAAAATTTGTAGACTCTAAGTAACAATATAAAACCACTTCACAAAACATAGTACCTGGAGACCACAATTACACTCTGAATATCTTTCACTTGTGAATCAGATGCTCCTGAAAATGACTTTTTGTATCTACTGTATTTCACATAATGGAAAATCCTGCATATTAATCTTATATCACTTTAAATGACATTATATCTTGTTTTATAGCAAAATAGTAATAGCATACAAATACCAAGGTTTTAATCATACAATCATTGGTGGGCACATAAGTTTATTTTATAAATTGAATATTGAGAGCCATGCTTTTTGCACTGAACACAATACTGAGTTTATGTCTTCAGCATTCTGATTTAATCTCCTATGGATATATATTTAGACTGATATTTCTGGATCATGAAGTAATTCTACTTTTTTATTTTTTATACATGTGATGCTTGGGATTAAGGCCAAGGGTGCTATACCAAAGAACTATGAAACAGTCATTTTAAAATTTTTGGGACCCATTGTTTCTAAATTTCAGTGACTTGTCTCAAACTTGAAATCCTTTTGCATGGCCTCAAATATGTAGTTTGAAACTGTACTTGACTTTTTTATTTATTTAATATCTTTTATACTGACTTCCCAAATGAGTCTATAATTTACTGTTGACTGTGTTTTTATGGAAAAATCAATTAAAAATAGTACAGGACATAAAGACAAAGTAAATCAGGTCTAAATTAAAGTAATGAACCAAAATATTAGGAATGAAACACTAGATAAGTGAGAGTTATTAATTACCCAAAGAATGCTGAATAACAATTACAAGGAAGTTTGGTGAGTCAAATTCAGAGGAAAAATTGTTAACACAAATAAGGAGAAATTCCGTATGTGAAGACATTCTTAAGAAAAAATGTCTGAGAGAGGCAGGAATTGTGTGTAAACTGGTAATACTAGCATCATAGTGGAAGATGAGTAAAGAGGACCTTAATTTCAAAACCAGTCTTAGCAACTTAGTGAGATCCTGTGAAAAATTAAAAACCTGTATAATATATAAAGGGAAGTGACAATAAAAACATATAAAGGGAAGTGTGAGAAAAATCAAAGCATGCCACTATGAAAAGCAATGAATCTTACATTAAACCATTGAGCAAATTAGAAAAATATAAGAAATATAGAAAATAACTTACAAAATAAGAGTAGTGAGTTCTTCATTTTTCAAATTGTATTTGATTATTAATGCATTATTATAAACAAATAAAAAAACTTGCCTAACAATATTAAATCTAAAAGAAGGAACTGCCATGTTAGTTCTGGCAGAGAATGAGTAGAAAGAAATGGAGCATCTTTTGTGTCATCTGTGGCCCTCAATCCCCAGGCTGCTGGGTAAGATGCAGGCCAAAGGAAAGTTCAGTCTCTGTCCTGCAGAGTCCCAGATCTCCTGTTGTGACTGCCCATGGTTTGGCCTAGGTTGTGAAAGATTGGGATCTATGCCTGCATGACCTGATAGTTTCATTGAACTTTATAACCTCAGACCCAGGAATCCTTGGGTGTTAAATCTCCTGGCCCAATACTGTCCATCCTGGTCAAGACTTGTGCTGAAAAAAATGGCACCATTGGGTGGTGGGGGCATGGTATTTCAAGAATAATTGTAGGCAACCAAAAGTGATGAGTTGAGAAGGGGGACAAATTGATGACATAAAGTTTTTCCAATTAGCAAAGACTAGGACCATCTGTGTCCACTATGTGCAGGCTTCATTTGATGACACCTTGTCCTGAGAAGGTAAACAAAAATCTTATCCATCCCAGAAGGTGAGTGAAGCTGTGGAGCATGATGGGTGAAACAGTGAACACCTTTGGATAGTTGTGGGTTATTCTCCCAAAAGGAGAAACTGCAGGGTAACAAACTATATCATCTATTGGAAAGGCCCAACACCCTTCAGGAAGATTTACTCAGCATTTGCAGAAGACTTGTGTATATATTATGAAAAAGTTGCTCTCAACTTGCCCCCAAACCTATTAAAACTTTTGCTACAACTTCACATTCTAAATTTTAAAGAGGGTACTGATATATGTTGCAGTTAGAATATAATGTTACATAAATACTCATTTGTTTTTAAAAGTCAGAAATGCCCTCTGGGAGTGATTTTGAAAGGAATTCTTAAACCATCTCTAGGAGTGACATTGTCCACATTTATTCAGGGGTAAGAGGACATGAAGAAGACTTTAAGCTTCAGAAGAGAGGATCCTGGGCAAGATTGATTATGTGTAAAAGACATTTTTCATATTATAACATTTCTTGGTATGGGCATTTTACTCCTCATTCCTGTAAATATATTTGAGAATGTTTTTTTTTAAAGATCAACATTTTAGATACACTAATTTTAAAAGTAGAAGGAGTTAAACAAAAAACGTTTTTAAATTAACTTAAAAAATTCTATGAAATATTTTGTGGAGGATAATAACCAAAATCCCTGTTGAGTAAAATGCATTGCATGCTGTTTCTCTGGAGCACCATGGCAGTGTGCTTACAATGAGGCAAAAGTAACTATTGTAACTATATGTATGGGTTTTGTTCTTTATTGTCTTTATATAGTGTATATAAAGAAAAAATGAGTCCTGGTCTACATGTGCCTTCTTTAGATTTTAAAGAGGTTGCCATTGTATGACAAAAGTAGAATCAGAAAACAAAATTTTGTATGTTTTGTGAAAATTTTTAGGAAGAAATTTCTTCTTAAAATTGGAGTATTACAGGAGACTGGGTTGGTAAAGGACAAGAATGCTCATATTTTAAAGACATCTTTAAATTAGAACTATTGTTAAATGTGTGCACTTCCTTCAAGACTGAACATACACAGTGGACAAATTGAGTTTCAATTGAAACCTCTAGTCTGTCTAGATGTTTAGAAGTGCCTGGTGAATTTTAAATGTAGAGGTAGTAAAATAAAAATTAAAAAACCTGTATGTTCTGTCTGATATTTGAGGCTAACACATAATAATGTGGGGGACTGTAGAATAAATCTTAATTGAATTAAATAAAGTGGAATTAAAAAGAGGAAGTGGAAAGGTGTATAAGAAAGGCAATAGACTGAAGCAGACATAACTTTTCTATGTTCATATGTGTATCCACATTGTATGCAACTGCAAACATGGGTAGTTATACTCCAAGTATAACTTTATATTTTATGTATAAAAAGAACTAATTAAAATTTAAAAAAGAAAAATAATAAATCTAAAAGAAATGCAAATACATGCATTCAACTTGGAACTATATATCTAAGAAAACATGTAGAATAAAAGCAAAAAATTCCAAGAGTGTTACATAAAAATGTGGTCAAAAGAAAGCTTGCATGGTCAAATTATGATATAGGAAACAGTTTAAAGAAAGAAGTTACATGAGATAAAATATATTTTAAATTTAACAAAAAACTTTGAAAAGAGGCAAGTAGAATATTATATGAAAATAAAAAAAACTTTCCCTAGAATACTGTAATAGGTATAGATATAATTTCAACTCACATCAAACATCCAAGAAATAAAAAGTTAAGATTGACAAATTAAATAAAGAAATAGCAACACTTTAATACTAGGAGAAATCAATCCATACTTGCTGTAAGGAAGACAATGAAAATGGTAATCGAAAAACAGAAGACTTTGAAAATAATTTAAAAATATTTGACTGATATACTAATTTTTCTCAATAGCATATGAAATATTAAATTGAGTCAACCAATAGGAATGTAAAAGACTAAAGGTTAATAAGTATGTAAGTATTAAAATTATTTTGTGATCATAATAGAATAAGGTAAAAATCAAAAAGTGGAAAGGATATTCAAAAATCCACACATATGTGGCAATTGATTAAAGAGGGATGAATATGATCATTTTCCAGAATGTAAAGATTAAATTAAAAGACCTTTGTACTCCTCAAAATATCTGGAGATTCCATGTAAATCTCTGTTATTTTTTGCAGAGACAGTAAACAACTTATCCTAGAAATTTTATGGAATCTCAAAGTTTTATGGATATATCAAAAATATTCAAAATAAAAACAAAATTGGGAGAAAATTATTTCATAATTTAAAAATATTAAACAATACAATATTCGATTGACAATAGTGACAAAAATTAAGACAGAAGGACAGTGAATTCTGACTTATAAGTTCGTGCATATATAGCAAATAAGACACTTGAATACCAATGTTTGTTATGGTATTATTCAGCAGAGCTACTGGGGGAAACAAAACAAATATCCCTTGAAATGAGTGAATGTAGGATTTTGGAATATAGAAACTAAATGATATATTTTCAAGTAAAAATGTAATACATTTTTGCAAAATCTATAATCAGGATAAATCCTCAGTACATTGTGATAACTGAAATATGTCACTATCACAAAGGAAAATTTAGCAGAACTCTACTGGTATAAGACACCAAAAAACAAAAAAAATGAACAAACAAAAAATCCACCTGAACAGAAATGAGAAGGACAATATTGATGAGAGACAGATATGAGTGCTTGTTTACATGGGAACTGATTTATTAACTTTTGAGATGTAAACCTTCTACAGATATATTACATCACAACTTGAATTAACATTGCTGAACAGCATATGTGATGTGATATGTTGGGAAGATCAAGCACTGTTTTGTGGTTTTAATCACAATTAAAATTTTAAAAACATAAAAATAAAAACAATTTTAAAATGTTTGAAAGCTAAATTTAAAATGCTATGATCTTTATCCTATAAATACAAACAAATTTATGAATGTATAGATAAAGGTCATGCATAAAATCCAGAATTATTAGTGTAATTCTAAGGTAGGAAATTTATAATCTCAAGGCCATCCTCAATAACTTCATGAGGTAGAAAGGGGTTGGGGTGTAGCTCAATAATAGATTACCCCTGGAATCTATCCCTATTACATTAACTATGAAAAATATGAATTACTATGTAATTAGGCAGGATAAAAAACAATATAAATAAAATATAAAACTCATTTTAAAAGGTGTACTATTTATAGAAACAAGGTAAAGCACATAATTATTTGGCAATAGAAATAAAAATCATGCATATATTAATTTTAATATTATACTAACTTCTGAAGTAATAGAAATTGCCATATATTCATAATCTATAGCCAAAAATAAAACACTAATACATGAAGGGAGGAAACCTATTCTACAACATGAAACCTACCCTCTGAAATTAAAGGAAAAGGGAAAATTTAACCAATAACTTATATATAACAATAGATATATTATTTACAATTAGTTTCATATAACTACAAATTGCAACTATCACTATGGAACAAAAAAAGCATTTATTGTGAATCTTGACTTTCATTTCACAGAAAATTCTTTACAAGTATTTACAAAGAGCATGTATAAGGTAATTTTAATGAATAAATATATAAATAATGTTAAACAGATTTAGGATATTATTCTCCAACAATGTGCACATACCACGTGGAGATGCACAAATAAAGAAGATCTTTTAGATTATGCTGACATTCACTGGCAAAGGGGAGTTTGTTGGTTAATTTAAATGAACTGGGTCATCACTGAAGACAAACAGAAGATTTTAAAAAATTTGAAAACATGATAAACATAGGGCAGTACATGTTCAATGACAACAGGAGAAATCAACCTAAGCTTCTGAAAAATCTTTTCTGTTGTTCCATCAACATTTTGAAGTTTGAAATCCTCCTTGATCTTTGGGCCTCTCAACCGTGTCTTCTGCTATGTCAGGCCACAATATTTTATATCACTGAAATACTCTCAGTACTTTGCTAAAGAAAGATATATAACCTCCCAAGAAAAAAAGAGATTAAAGATGAAAAGGAATGTCTTTAACATTTTATCTGTACCAAAAATGTCCTTTTATTTCTTAAAACTACAAATATGAAGCATATTCTGATAGAGATGTCCCCAGAAGCTATTCTGCAAGGGAAGAAAATTAAATAATCATAATTAATTAAAAATTATGAAGGGAAGTTATGCTTACTCAGGAAGATCAAGTTTTTGTAATTCTCTAACATCACATCTCTATATAAGTTTTGTTGAGATGGCTGAAGGCATTCCCACTCCTCTTCAGTGAAATCAATGGCCACATCTCTGAATGTCAACAGATCCTGAAATAATAGTTAAATAAATAGTACACTGAATACTTGATCATTCACAGAGTTTTTAATTTAACAGAAGTTGAAATGAGAGTAGACTCCTATGGAGGTGATGACTTTATTTATTAATATAATTTTATACAGTGATACTCATATACCTCTGAAGGAAACCAAACATAAGTCTAAAAGGAGTATGATAATTTTTCTTTTATGGAATAAAATATAAAACTCAGGCATCAACACAAGAATATAGATTTTGTAATTTTATATATCATGAACTAAATTGTATGTATCCCTCAGAGGAGAGAGTCATGGCAATTAATAAAGGGAATCCTCAGATATAATCGCACAACCATGAACCAGCAATTTACAGATATGAAGAATCTGATTCAACAGTTCTGTGATGGAACAGTTTTCTAAAAATGTATCAACTTCTCTAGTTATTCCAGAACCAGTAGAATTAGAGAAACTCTTCAAAGGCAATGAGGTTGACTGCTTAAAAAAAAATTTACTAATGAATTGGAGTTCAAATATTTTATGGTATTTATGTATGTTATTAAAATATCAAATAGCAACAACAATCCCATTTGGATATTTTATGCTTTGTTTTTCAAATTTAAACTTATTTTAATATATAAAATAAAAATTGTACACAATTATGCAATAAAGCTTTGATACGTGTTTACATTGTATTGTGTTTATAACAGGATAAACATCTAGCCCTTCAAACATTGTCATTTTTATTTAATTTTATTGGTTCTTTTTAGTTCTACATGACAGTAGAAACCATTTTCATGAACTCATAAAAACATTGGATATATCTTATTCTAATTAAAATAACAATTGTCTTTTGGGTGGGCACGATGGTAGAACTCATTTAGGTATTTTTGTAAGTATAGATAGGAAAACTATATTAGATTTATTCTACTGTTTTCTATTCTTCTTCCCCTTCTTTTTTTACCATTGTTTAATCTTATGAACTTTTCTTACCCTCACATGTTTTATGTGGTTTAGATTTCGCATATCAGCAAAATATTCAACCTTTGGATACAGAATTGGTTTATTTCACATAGTATAATATTCTTCAAATCCATCCAATTACTGGCAAACTTCATGGAGTCATTCTTTTTTTATGTTTGAATAAAAATGCATTGTGTGTATATGCCCTAATTTCTTTATCTATTCATTTGTTGAAGAGCACTTAGGTTGGTTTCATAACCTAGATATTTTAAATTTTGCTGCTCTAAATACTAATTTAGCACTGTCACTCTAGTATGCTGATTTTAATGTCTTTTGGGTAAATATTGAAGAGTGATTTCACTGGGTTAAATGGTGGATCCATTCCTTGAAGAATATCCATATAGCTTTCCAGAGGGGTAGCAACAATGTGCAGTCCCACCAACAATGTGTAAGAAATTCTGTTTTCCCCACATTCTCAGGAACATGCATTCATTTTATTGTTGATACATGCCATACTGACTGGACTGAGATGGAATTTCAGGGCAGTTTTAAATTGTATTTCTGTAATATTTAGAGATGTTGAACTTGTGTTCAAATATTTGTTGATCATTTCTATTTACTCTTTGAGAATGGTCTGTTAAATTCTTTTGCCCGTTTATTGATGTTTTTCTTTCTTTTCTTTCTTTTTTTTTTCTTGCATATGTGTGTTAAGCTATTTGAATCCTAGAAATTGACAACATATGCATGTAGGAAAATTCTTCTCCTATTCTGTAGGTTCTGTCTTTATTTTTCATTTGCTGTGAAAGTATTTAGTTTGATCCCATCCAATTTAGTATTATTATTATTTTCTTTTAATTTTAGGGTCTTGTTCAGGAAATCATTTCCTGTACCAATGTGTTGGAATTCTGGGTCTATCTGCTCTTCTAGAAGGTGCTGTGGTTCTGGTAAGATTTCTAGGTCTTTGATCTATTTAGTGTTGACTTTTGTGGAGGGTTAAAAATAAGAATTACCTTTCATTCTATTACATATGGATTTCCAGTTTTCCCAGCATTGTTTATTGCAAATGCTATCTTTTCTCCATTTATTACTTTTAACAACTTTGTCTAATATGAGTTTAGTATATTTATGTGAAGTTTATCGCTGTGTCTTCGATTCTGTTCCATTTGCTTTTGTGTTTATTGTATTACATATATAAGTATATATAAATAAAAAAACATATTTTTTTAATTTAATAACCAGCTCTCTTTGCTGGTTTTCATTGTAGAGATACTTCACCTCTTTAATAATTTGATTCTGAAGTAGTTTTGGTTTTGAGGCTAATGTGAATGGGGTAGTTTTCCCTATTTCTATTTTAGCTGATTCATTATTGATGTACAGAATTTTGATTGAGTTATGGGTATTAATTTTGTATCCCACTACTTTGCTGAATATCTTCACGAGTTCTAGGAGGTCACCAGTTGAGTTTTTGGGATATCTACATACAGAATCATGATGTCTGCAAAATAAATTATTTGAAATCTTTTTTCCTATTCATATCACTTTTTTAATTTTTTTACTGTAAACAAATGGGATACATGTTGTTTCTCTGTACATGGCATAAAGGCATACCATTTGTGTAATCATAGATTTACATAGGGTAATGCTGTTTGATTCATTCTGTTATTTTTTCCCTTCCCCCCACCCCTCCCACACCTCTTTTCCCTCTATACAGTCCTTCCTTCCTCCATTCTTGCACCCCTCCCTAACCCTAACTCTAACCCTAAAACTAACCCCTCCCTCCCCCATTATGTGTCCTCATCCACTTATTAGCTATCTAATTCGACCTTTGGTTGAGATTGGCTTATCTCACTTAGCATGATATTCTCCAATTTCATCCATTTGCCTGCAAATGCCATAATTTTATCATTCATTATGGCTGAGTAATATTGCATTGTATATATATACCACAGTTTCTTTATCCACTCATCAATTGAAGGACGTCTAGGTTGGTTCCACAATCTGGCTATTGTGAATTGAGCAGCTATGAACATTGATGTGGCTGTATCTCTGTAGTATGCTGATTTTAAGACCTTTGGGTATAGGCCAAGGAGTGGGATAGCTGGGTCAAATGGTGGTTCCATTCCAAATTTTCTAAGGAATCTCCACACTGCTTTCCAGAGTGGCTGCACTAATTTGCAGCCCCACCAGCAATGTATGAGTGTACCTTTTTCCCCACATCCTCGCCAACACCTATTGTTGCTTGTGTTCTTGATAATCGCCATTCTAATTAGGGCAAGATAAAATCCTAGGGAAGTTTTGATTTGCATTTCTCTTATTACTAGAGATGTTGAACATTTTTTCATATATCTGCTGATTGCTTGTACATCTGATGTCAAGTGTCTGTTTATTTCCTTCACCCATTTGTTGATGGGATTATTTGTATTCTTGGTGTAGAGTTTTTTGAGTTCTTTATAGATTCTGGAGATTAGTGCTCTATCTGAAGTATGATTGGCAAAGATTTTTCTCCCACTCTGTAGGCTCTTTGTTCACATTGCTGATAGTTTCCTTTGCTGAGAGAAAGCTTTTTAGTTTGAATCTATACCAGTTATTGATTCTTGTTTTTATTTCTTGTGCTATTGGAATCCTGTTGAGGAAGTCTGGTTCTAAGCCGACATGTTGAAGATCTGGTCCTAAGCCGACATGTTGAAGATTTGGACCTACTTTTTCTTCTATAATCTGCAGGGACTCTGGTCTGATTCTAAGGTTGTTAATCCATTTTCAGTATAGTTTCGTGCATGGTGAGAGATATGGGTTTAGTTTCATTCTGTTGCATGTGGATTTCCAATTCTCCCAGCACCATTTGTTGAAGAGACTATCTTTTCTCCATTGCATATTTTTGGCCCCTTTGTCTAGTATGAGAGAATTGTATTTATTTGGGTTTGTGTCCATGTCCTCTATTCTGTATCATTGATCTACCTTTCTTTTTTGGTACCAATACCATGCCATTTTTGTTACTATTGCTTTGTAGTAGAGTTGAAGATCATGTATTGCGATACCCCCTGTTTCACTCTTCCTGCTAAGGATTGCTTTAGCTATTCTGGGTTTCTTATTCTTCCAGATGAATTTCATAATTGCTTGCTCTATTTCTGTAAGGTATGTCATTGGGATTTTAATTGGAATTGCATTGAATCTGTATAGCACTTTCAGTAGTTTGGCCATTTTGACAATATTAATTCTTCCTATCCAAGAACATGGGAGATTTTTCCATCTTCTAAGGTTTTCTTTAATTTCTTTCTTTAGTGTACTGTAGTTCTCATTGTAGAGGTCTTTCACCTCTTTTGTGAGATTGATTCCCAAGTATTTTATTTTTTTCAAGGCTATTGTGAATGGGGTAGTTTTCCTGATTATTCTTTCCAAAGATTCATCACTTATGTATAAAAATGCATTAGATTTATGAGCATTGATCTTATATCCCGCTACTTTACTGAATTCGCTTATGAGTTCTAAAAGTTTTCTGGTGGAATTTCCTGGTTCCACTAAGTATATAATTATATCATCAGCAAATAGGGATAGTTTGAGTTCTTTTCCTATTCGTATCCCTTTAATTTCTTTGGTCTGTCTAATTGCTCTGTCTATAGTTTCAAGGACGATATTGAATAGAAGTGGTGAAAGGGGGCATGCCTGCCTTTTTCCAGTTTTTAGGGGAAATGCTTTCAGTTTTTCACCATTTAGAATGATATTATCCATGGGCTTAGCATAGACGGCCTTTACAATGTTAAGGAATGTTTCCACTATCCCTATTTTTCTACTGTTTTGAGCATGAAGGGATGCTGTACTTTATCAAATGCTTTTTCTGCATCTATTGAAATAATCATGTGATTCTTGACTTTAAGTCCATAAATGTAATGAATTACATTTATTGATTCCATGATGTTGAACAAACCTTGCATCCCTGGGATGAAACCCACTTGATCATGGTGCACTATCTTTTTAATATGTTTTTGTATGCAATTTGCTAAAATTTTGTTGAGAATTTTTGCGTAGATGTTCATTAAGGATATTGGTCTGAAATTTTCTTTCCTCGATGTGTTTCTGTCTGGTTTAGGTATTAGTGTGATATTGGCGTCATAGAATGAGTTTGGGAGGGTTCCCTCCTCTTCTATTTTATGGAATACTTTGAGAAATATTGGAATGAGCTCTTCTTTACAGGTTTTGTAGAACTCAGCTGAGAACCCATCTGGTCCCGGACTTTTCTTTGTTGGTAGGCTTTTGATGACCTCTTGTATTTCATTACTTGAAATTGGTCTATTTAAATTGTGTATGTACTCCTCGTTCAGTATAGGCAATTCATATGTCTCTAGAAACGTGTTGATGTCTTCAAAATTTTCTATTTTGTTGGAGTATAGATTTTCAAAATAGCTTCTAATTATGTTTTGTACTTCACTCATGTCTGTTGTGATATTTCCTTGTTCATTCCAAATTTTAGTGGTTTGGGTTTTCTCTTGTCTTCTCTTTGTTAGTATGGCTAAAGGTTTATCAATTTTCTTTATTTTTTCAAAGAACCAAATATTTATTTTTTTAATTTTTTCTATTGTTTCTTTTGTTTCAATTTCATTGATTTCAGCTTGAGTTTAACTATTTCCTGTCTTCTACTACTTTTGGTGCTGGTCTGTTCTTTATCTAGGCCTTGAGCTGTAGTGTTAGGTCATTTATTTGTTGAGTCTTACTTCTTATATTAAATGTGCTCCATGAAATAAATTTCCCTCTAAGTACTGCTTTCATAGTGTCCCAGAGATTTTGATATGATGTTTTTTTGTTCTCATTTACCTCTAAGAATTTTTTTTCCTTCCTAATATCTTCTGTTATCCATTCATCATATAATAGTATATTGTTTAATCTGCAAGAGTTGGCATAGTTTTTGTTTTTTACTCTTCCATTTATTTCTAACTTCAATCCATTATGATCTGATAGAGTACAAGGTAGTGTTTCTATCTTCTTGTATTTGCTAACATTAGCTTTGTGGCATAATATGTGGTCTATTTTAGGAAAGGATCAATGTGCTGTTGAGAAGAAAGTGTATTCGCTCTTGGTTGGATGGTGTATTCAATAAATATCCGTTAAGTCTAAGTTATTGATTGTGTTATTGAGATCTATGATTTCTTTGTTCAATTTTTGTTTGGAAGATCTGTCCAGTGATGAGAGAGGTGTGTTAAAATCACCTAGTATTATTGTGTTAAGGTCTATTTGGTTTCTGAAATTGAGAAGGATTTGTTTGACATATGTGGATGAACCACTGTTTGGGGCATAGATGTTTATAATTGTTATATCTTGCTGATTTATGCTTCCCTTAAGCAGTATGAAATATACTTCTTTATCCCTACGGACTAACTTTGGCTTGAAGTCCACATTATCTGAAATGAGGATGGATACTCCAGCTTTTTTGCTGAGTCCATGTGCATGGGATGTTTTTCCCCATCCTTTCACCCCTAGTCTATGAGTATCTTTCTCTATATGGTATCTTGCAGGCAACATATTGTTGGATCTTTCTTTTTAATCCAATCTGCCAGTCTATGTG
Source organism: Sciurus vulgaris (assembly GCF_902686455.1). Lineage (NCBI taxonomy): Eukaryota > Metazoa > Chordata > Mammalia > Rodentia > Sciuridae > Sciurus > Sciurus vulgaris. Next base: position 18,427 of record NW_027632463.1, on the reverse strand, counting down.
TTTGAATGATGAATTCAGGCCATCAACATTCAGGTTATTATTGAGATATGATTTGTTTTCCTAGGCATTTCGTTCATTTTTTAAATTTTATTTATTTATTTATTTATTTATTTATTTTTATTTATTTATTTATTTATTTTTATTTGACACGACTTGGTTCCTCCTTTATTTGACAATTCCTTTAGGATAATTCCTCCCTTTGCTGATTTGCTTTTTTGTTTTTCATCTCTTCCTCATGGAATATTTTGCTGAGAATGTTCTGTAATGCTGGCTTTCTTTTTGTAAATTCTTTTAGCTTTTGTTTATCATGGAAGGATTTTATTTCATCGTCAAATTTGAAGGTAAGTTTTGCTGGGTATAAGATTCTTGTATGGCATCCGTTTTCTTTCAGAGCTTGAAATATGTTGTTCCAGGCCCTACTAGATTTTAGGGTCTAGATTGAAAAATCTGCTGATATCCATATTGGTTTCCCCCTGAATGTAATTTGGTTCTTTTCTCTCACAGCCTTTAAAATTCTGTCTTTATTTTGAATGTTAGGTATTTTTATTATAATGTGCCTTGGTGTGTGTCTGTTGTAATTTTGTGTATTTGGAGTCCTATAAGCCTCTTGAACTTGATTTTCCATTTCATTCATCAGATTTGGGAAATTTTCTGATATTATTTCATTGAATAGATTGTTCATTCCTTTGGTTTGTTTCTCTAAGTCTTCCTCAATCCCAATAATTCTTAAATTTGGCTTTTTTATGATATCCCATAGTTCTTGTAGAGTCTTTTCATGATTTCTTACCATCTTCTCTGTTTGTTCAACTTTGTTTTCAATGTTAAATATTTTGTCTTCAATGTCTGATGTTCTGTCTTCCAGGTGTTCTATCCTATTGGATATGCTTTCTATGGAGTTCTTAATTTGGTTTATTTTTTCCTTCATTTCAAGGATTTCTGTTTTTTTTTTCAATATCTCTATCTCTTTATTGAAATGATCTTTTGCTTCCTGTATTTGCTCTTTTAACTGTCAATTGGTGCGATCATTCAATGCCTGCATTTGCTCTTTCATCTCATCATTCAGTGCCTGCATTTGCTCTTTCATCTCATTGTTTGCTTCCCTGATCATTTTAATTATGTACATTCTGAACTCCTTTTCTGTCATTTCTTCTGCCATGCTGTCATTGGGTTTTATTGATGTAACATCTAGATTTGTTTGGGGCATTTTCTTCCCTTGTTTTCTCATATTGTTCAGGTATCAGTGGACCGCTGAGATATTGCAGATTTCCTCTATTGACTTATAATGTCCCTGAAGATTTCTAGTATATCCCCTCTTAGGCTTCAGTAGGCTGAAGTCCTGAAGGACGTTGATAGCGCGGTGCTCCACAAGAAAGCTGCCTCTCTAGGGGTGGTGGACTTCAGGTGGGATATATTCCGTGCTAGTGGGCAGAGGTGCCTCCACTTGTTGACCAATTGTCATCCAAAGGGGAACTAGGCTGTTGGCTGAGGCACGGCCTGTTTGGGCCTGTGTCTCTGGTTTTACCATCCTTGTGGGAAAATCTCACCCGGCAGGGAAGACTCACCCGGTGGGGAGGTCTCGCTGGTTAGTTCCACTCCTAGAGGTTGCCCTCAATCTACAGCAACTGCCTGGGCTGGGCTGCCTTCCTCTGAAATGTTCCCAGTGGCCCAGACCTACCTCCTGGGCCTGGGAGCCTCACCCTTTGCAGAGAAGTCTCCTTAGGCTGCCTCTCCTCAGAGAATCTGCCCGCAGTCCTGGAATCTTTGCTCCGCCCCTAAGCATGTCTCTGTGTGGCTCTTCCACCAAGAAGCCTCCTAGGTCCTGGGACCCTGCTCTGCACCTAATTATCTGGCTATGCAACCCCTCCTCTGAGCAGCCACCTGGAGCCCCATACAATCGCTCTGACTCCAGTGACCTGCTGCACTCCTCTTCCTCCAGACAGCCACCTGGTGTTCTGGTGCAGTCACTAGGAGTCCAAGCAACTCACTGCATGCCTCCTCCTCCCGCCAACCACCCATAGTCCTGAGCAGTCACTCCGAGTCCAAGTGACCCACCCCATTCCTCCTCCCTCCTCCACCTCCAGGTAGCCCCATGGGTGTTCAGGAGCAGTCACTCTGAGATGCTCTGAGTCACTCTGAGTCCACGTGACCGGCTGCACGCCTCCTCCTGGCAGCCACCAGGAGCTCTGGTGCGGCCACTGGAGATCAAGCGACCCACCGCACTCCTCCTCCAGGCAGTCCCCCGGTGTTCAGGAGCGGTCGCTTTGAGTCCAAACAACTCACCACTCGCCTCCTCCTCTGAGCAGCCACCTGGAGCTCCATTGCAGTCACTGCGAGTCCAAGTGACCTGCCGTGCTCCTCCTCCTCCTCCTCTTCCAGGCAGGCCCAGGTGTTCAGGAATGATCGCTTTGAGTCCAAACAGCTCACGACACAGCTCCTCCTCTGGCAACCTCCCGTAGCTCTGGTATAGTCACTCTGAATTCAATTGGCCACACTCCTCCTCCTCCTCCTCTGGGCAGTCCCCAGCATTCAGGAGTGGTTGTTCTGAATCCAAACAACTCGTTGAACAGCTCCTCCTCTGGCAATGGCCTGCAGCTCTGGTGCAGTTGCTCCGAGTCCAAGAACCTCACCGCGCTGCTCCTCCTCCTCATCATCCTTCTCCTCCTCTGGGCAGGCCCCGGTGTTCAGGGGTGGTTGCTCTGAGTCCAAATAGCTTCCTCGCAGCTCCTCCTCTGGGCTGCCATCTGGAGCCCCAGTGGTTGCTCCGAGTCCAAGCGCTGTGCTGAGTGGCCTCCTCTAGAATGCTCCCTGTTGTCCGAGTTCACTGCTCCAGTGGGGGGAGGGGTGTCTCACCAGGCAGCTCTACTTCACAAAGTTCCCTGCATTCTGGGACTACCACCCCATCCAGGATGCCTCCCCAACAGGAGAGACTCACCTGGCTGCTTTGAGTTTGTCCCAAGTCTCTCAATATCTCCTCTTTTGAATCCTGAGTCCTGGGCAACATGAAATGCAGCCACCCTCTAGTCTGCCATCTTGAAAATCCCTCTCATATCACTTTAAATTCTATCTTTTGCTTAATTGTTTTAGCCAGAGTTTCAAGGAGTTTGCTGAATAAAATAGGTAAATAAGGACATCCTTGTTTTCTTCCTGCTTTTACTGGAAATGATTTAATATTCTCTATTTAGAATAATGTCAGCCTTGGTTTTGTCTTATGCAGCTTTTAAAACCTTGGGAGAAATTCCATCTATTCCTATTATTTCCAAAGTTCCAAGTATGAGTGGATGCTGTATTTTGTCAAATGATTTTTCTGCATCTATTGAGATGATCATGTATTTCTTGTTTTCATGTCTATTAATATTATGGTTTAGATTTGATTATTTCCATTTGTTGATCCAACATACATCCCTTAGCTGACCATGTTGAACTGTTGTTTTAATATGTTTTTCTTTGCAATTTGCCAGTATTTTATTAAGAATTTTTGCATCTATATTCATCAAGAAAATCAATGTGACATTTTCATTCTTTGATGTGACTTTGTCTTATTTTGCTACCAAGCTACAAGTTTCATAGAATTAGTTTGAAAGCATGCCTTAATTTTCTATTTTATGGAAAATTTTGAGGACTTTTTATGTTAGTTCTTTAAAATCTTGGTAGATCTTGGATGAGAATCCATCCAGTTCTAGTCTTTTTTTTTTTTTTTTTGTATGTTTTTCATGACTTTCTCAATTTCCTTACTAGAATTTGATCTCTTCAAATTTTCTATATTCTTCTGAATCAGTTTTGTTAGGTCATATGTATCTAGGAATATTCTAATATATTGGAGTACAAAAACAGAAAGTAATTTCTGATTCTCCTCTGTATTCCAGTAGGGCTTGTGGTGTTATTTTCATCATGAATTTTTAAAATTTTCATTGTCCTCTCTTTCCTATACTCAGCTGGGTTAAAACTTTATCAAATTTATTTAATGTTTCAAAGAACCAACTTTTTTTATTAATTTTTGAATTATTTTTATAATGTCAAATTCATTAAGTTTGAGTCTGATTTAATTTCCTGTGTTCTATTGATATTGATACTGGGTTGTTCTTTGTTCAGGGCCTTGAGATGTAATGATAGTTCATTTATTTGGTGTCTTCCTGTTATTTAATTAATGGGCTCAATAATATGAACTTTCTTCTTACAACCTCCTTCATAGTGGCCCAAAAGTTTGATATGTTGTACCACTATTCTCATTTACTACTAAGTATTTTTAATTTCCTCTCTGATTCACACTGGTATCCATTCATCATTCAATAAAATTACTTAATATAATTTAATCTCCAGGTGCTTGTGTATTTTCACTTGTTTGTTCTTTCCACAAACCCAGAGTGCTGGGGACTCGAACCTGGGCCTCCAGCATGAGAGGCAGGCACTCTATGAGATGGGCTATATGGCCTGCACTGCACTTGTGTATTTTCTACTTTTGTTTTCTCATTGATGTCTGATTTAATTCCATTATGATAAAATTGTATGCAGAAGATTTCCTTCATTTTTATTTTTTTATTTGCAATGAGATTTTTTTGGCCTAGAATAGGGTATATATTGCAAAATGTTCCAAGTGCTGTTGAGGAAGGTGTATTCAGTCATTGATGGATGAAATATTCTACATATGTCTGTTAAGAGTATTTTTTTCATTCTGTAGCATGTTTAGTTTTTATTTATATTAACTAATTTTGAGATGGGTGTATGTTAAGATTATCTAGTAGTATTGTGTTTTGAACTATTTGACTCGATGTTGAGGAGAGTTTCTTTGATATATGTAGCTGCTCTTATTAGGGCATAAATATCAATGACTGCTATTAATTCTTACATAATTTCCTTAAGGAGAATTAAAGGACCATCTTTGTGTCTTCTGAATAACTCTGCTTTGAAGTCCAATTTATCTAAGAATAGAAACTGCCCCTTGTATATGAAGAAAACATGAATAATATATTTTCCCCAAACTTTTGCCTTCATTCTGTGTTTGTCTTTCTTTATGTCTAAGTCTATTGAAGACAACATATATTTGGGACTTGTTTTCCAATTCAACCTGTAAGTCTATGTCTTTTTTAGAAGAGCTGAAACAATTTTATGTTCAGTGTTTTTTTAATTGAAATATGTTTTCTAATTTCCTGACATTTTGGGTTATTTCTAGTTTTCAACTTGATACTCCTTTGAGTATTCCTCTAGTGTTTTTTCTGCTTTGATAGTTTTTGTTTTTTCTCCATATATTCCTGAAATATTTTATTGTGTATTTTTCATAGTGTCAAATTTAATTTATAAATTATTTTAACCTTTGTTTATCATAAAAATTTTTTATTTAATCTTCAAGTAAAAATCTTAATTTTGTTTTATATAGCATTTTTGGTTGACATCTATTTTTTTCAGTGTTTGGTATATGTTATTCTAAAACTTCCTACCTTTTATGGTCTGGGTTAAAATATTAGCTGAGATTTGCATTGTTTTTTTCTTAAAAAGAGACCAGTCTTTTAATCTTGCTGCTTTAAGATTCTTTTATCTGTATATTGGGCACTTTCAAAATGATATGTCTTCAAATGAGTCTCTTGCAATATTGTATATCTGGAGTCCTGTGTAATGTATGCATTTGATTTTCCATTTTGTTTTTAAGACTGGGAAATTTCCTAAGGTTAGTTTATTGTTAATATTGTGCATCAATTAGTTTATATTTCAGAACCTTCATCTTAAAATTTCTGTTCATAGTACCTTAAAATCATTTATCTGTAGTCCTCTTTTTCTTTAAGGTTATATGGCTTGTCTTCAAATCCTCAAAAATCTATCTTCTTGTGGTCTCATCTGTTGGTGATGCTTTCCATTGGATTTTTAATTTGATTTATGAATTCTTTCATGTTGAGAATTTCCAATTAATTCTTCCAAAAAAGATCTCTATTTCCTTATTGAAGTTACCATTCACCTTGTATTTTCTCTCTGCTTTGATTTATTTTGTCATCTTTTACTTCATAGATCAGTTGAACAATACACTTTCTATATAACATCTCTGACATTTCCTCCATTGTTGTTTCAATGGAATCTGATGTTGAGGTATTCTATGTTGTTTGGTATGGTTTGTTCCATTCATTTCTCATATTGTTTAAGTGTTCACTCAACTATCTGGATGGATATGAAACAGTAGAGTTCTACTTATGAGTTTATAATGTCCCTCTATTTTAAAAGGACCTTACAATATGGGGACAGAGGCCGATGATAGCAAATACCTATGCCAACAATATATTGCAGTGCATTAGGTACTTCATTCCTATTTTGACATATACAGTGTTACTTGGTATAATATGCAGATATAGAAGTATAATATGCAGATATAGAAGTATGCCTGGCACAATGTCAAATAATAGGTGTTGTTTATGAGTTCTGCCATATTAATTACTGCCCTGTAATTGATGGTAGGGGAGGACATTACATATATCAAGTAACATTAAGAGATGTTAAGGATAGAATTCAGTATGAGGAGAGCAGGGATAGAAAGGTAAAAATATTTTCAATTTTAAAGGGTAAATAGAGCAGATGCAGTGGTGACATAGGATGTGTTGAGGAGGAAGAGAGAAAAAATAGAAGAAAGAATATAAAGCAAGAGTGAGGATAGAATTTGGTTGTTCACAATAGAATAGGGAAGGGGAGAAAAGAGAAATATAAAATACAGTGCTGTAAAAAAGAATACAAAACAAAAAACAAGCTATGCTAATCAAAACCTTGACATTCAAAACACTGATCATGAAAAATAATCACCTTCAACAAAAAGGCTAGAAATTAGGAAAGAAAAACAAATCTTTATATGTATAGGTGTTCTTGAACAAATTAGTACAAAATGAAGTAAAACAAAACAACACAAATCATAACCAAGGAAAAAAAGTATACAATCTGAATGAAAAGTTAAGAAATTATGGAGTCATTTTTACTATGTTTGACAAAGAGTGAGAATATGTGTTTGCTGTGTGTTTCCAGCTAACTTTGTTTCTTCTTGAGGTGTGAACTGAATGTGAGTGTATGGGCATTACCTGTTGAGTTCTTCCGTGATAGTGTTTTGTTCATCAAGTTTCAGGTGGGGTTCTAGGATTTCTAAACTTCCCTTCTTTTGAGATTGGTAAGGAGTGGAATGATAAGAGCTGTCCATTACCAGTGTGTTCTCCCCTCTGAGAGCAGTTCCCATAGGTGGAATTCCTGGTTGCATGAACTTAGTATTAGTGAGGTTCTTGTTGCTTTAATTTGTGGTGAGTTGCTGGAATTGTCGAGACAATATTCATCTAAAGCTTGATAAATGTCAATCTGTGATAGACTGGAAAGGTCAGGTGATAAAATGGTGGTCTGGTTGAGACAGGCTGTGGGTCAGATAGCAATGTAATTTCAGGTTGGTCTGGCAGGGATGTTGCCATCTGGCAAGCTGGACTAAGCACAAAACAGTGAAGCTACAGGTTCAGTAGATCAAGTGGTAGGCAGGGTGTGAAGCTGAAGGGGTTGACAGACAAGGTCCCTGGTATCTAGGGGCCCAGAAACATTGTGATCACAGGAACCAGTTAGGTAAGACAGGCCAGAATCACTTGTATGTCAGACAACTGGCAGTGCCAGAAACAGGAAGGGTACTGCAATGGGTTGATGCCAGTGACTCAGCAGGTGCCAAACTAGATGGGTGCAAGGGAAAAGTGGGTGCTGTGTCTTGGAAGTGCCAAGGAACAGTCAGAGAGGCAATCAGAGGGTAAAGTGTCCTGACACCAATCATATCATCATTTTGATCCAATGTAGCTGGCCTCATGAGTTCCTTTGAGCCACAGGATTCACAGCATTGGAGAGAGTTGGCTTCTCTGTAACCTTCAACCTGGAGTTTAGCAGTGCAAAAATGCTCTCATTTTCTTACTTTGCCTGTGTTTATTAAGCTCAGTTAAGTCTTTGCTAGGCTTAGATAGGTTTATGCACAACTAGCCTTAATCTCCCTGATCTGGGTTTCCACTACCCATTGGCACAGCTGTAGTGTACTCTAAATATGACTCCTGGTTCAGGTCTCCACTGATGATTGGTAAATTCAGGGCAACATTTTTTAGACAAATTTAATGAGTTGAACTTTTGAACATGATGTGTTACATAATCATGAAAGACTAAACATCTTTAGAAATTAGGTAATGTAAAATAAAACCACATCATGTACACAAAATTAAGTAGTATTGATAATCATGTACAATAAAGGCATTCTCATAAAGAGAAAATATAGTTTAAATTGGTATTCTCCATGTGCAAAAACTGTACTTTTAAAAACAAACATGTGATACACCACCGCCAAACACAGAGTGTGAAATTACACTCTTAGACATAGGAGAACATAATAATGTTCCTCCAAAGTTAAAATCCAGGGTCATGATTAAAGGGGATGTACATTTAGAAAGATAGAATTACTAAACTGTGCAAAATAAAGGTTCTAGGAACCAGAAACATTTTCTGTTATATCCAGTTTTACAAATACTAAAAAACACCAAGAATATTTTATAAATATGTCACAGGAATGTTGTGTTTCATATGAAAGCATATTTGAAAACATGCAGAATTTGAGAAAATACAAATACACGTAAGTACATCAAAGAACCAATTGCACATCCTATGTATAGATGGTAAAACTATCATTCAAAAGTTGACTATTTTCCCCAAACCAATCTGTAATAATATCCCAGCAAAATTTAAGAAGGGAACAAAGTAAAACATCTAAAATTCTCCTGGAAGATTATACATATGTATATAATTAGCCAAGAACTCTGTGAAATGTAAAAGCAAAGTTACAAGCTATCATTACCTGACATTATTATATGTTATAAAATTATAGTATTGTGGTAATCTGTAGATCAAGAATTCACAAGAGAAAATTACATAGGTAAATCCATATGTACATAAACATTGTTTTTATTGTTAAGTCCAATAAAATCTATAATTTAATTTATCTATATAAAATCAATTGTATCAAGAAAATTACTTAATGTGAATAAATGATATAATATAGCCTAAAAGTAGATATTAGAACTAGTGGCCCAGGACACTGGTTGGGATTAAGTGAAGAATGTGTGTAACACTGGAATTATACCTCAGCACTGCCCAACAGAAAGAAGACATTAAGAGGGATGATTATAAAAATATAGCAGAAGATGAACCTCCTGATTAGATTTACACATGAATACACCAAATAAATATCTACTCCTGTTGTGAATCCCTCTTAAATTAATAAATTAATTAGAAACATATAAAAATCTATCATCAGATTAGTTGGAGAAGTTAGGTTATACTATGACATTAGCATTCCTTAATAATCCTTATAACTGGGGCAGGATGCTTAAATCCACTGTCACCCTGAGTAGAGAAAGACACTTTGAATCATAAATATATCACTTTTAACTAAATCTTTGTAGTTTGAATTTTAATATAACTAGTACACACAGAGAAAGAGACTAGATATAAATAAGTATCAAGATCAGAGAAAAAGAGTGTTTTTCTATAAAAATGCAAGATCTATGGGCTTTATTTCATGGGACCAGGGAAGAAGAGGAGTTAAATCTCAAAGGTCCCACTTTTCCCTAAAAGATATTTGCCAGCATAATCTGTGAAATGATTTTGCTAATAGTTGATTTTCTATCTATCCAGCATCTAAGAGTGAAGAAGGGAAATGCAGTCTACAACTGGCAGCCAAATTGGTAGTGAAGTACACCATGATCCCTCTTTCTCCGCACACCTCAGTAATAACTCCAGGGCTAACCAATTCTTTCTGTAAGGAATTTGTCCAAAATTCAACTTTTTCCATTCAATGTACTACATTCTAATCTCCCAGGATTTGGGAGCAATGACAAATATATAGTTGCATATTTCCCTATATCACAAATTGTGGCTTCACTTTGGCATGCAAGAATTTTCATGGGCTGCAATCTCCACCAGGAGTGAAGAAAAGGGGTTAAAAGTGCATACTTCTGCTTATTTCTAAAATAGGTTCACATCACCTTCTTTCAATGAGCATAAGGCAGCCTGAATTCTAACTTTTAGCATAAATTTAGTGCACCACTCAACTATGAGAACTTCTGCAGCCTGAGTGCAGCTACTATGAAAAAATGGAAGAATAGCTAGTACTCCAATTATGTGGATATGAATTAAAAAAAACACTTACAAACTGTGCTAGAATATAATTTCAGTAGAACCAATTTTTAAAAAGTCTTGAAAGTTGAATGTTCTTTAAAAATTAACACAATAATAATAATTCTGGGTGCATTCTCAAAACATTTAAAATCAGTATGTTAAATAAATGGTTGCATTATTTTCTTCATTAGAGCAGTATTTATGGAAGACAAGGTCAGGAAACAACTTAAGTGACCTTTGATGAAGAGCAAACCAGGAGATTTCTCCCAGATTTTAGGGCACTCAACTACTTCCCTAAAAAACTAGAGTCCCTAAATTTAGTCTGCTCTCTTACAAGACAAGATCCAAGTATTGATATTCACTAGACTCTCAATAGACTTTAGGTGTGTCAGCTGGGAGATCCTCATATCAGACAGTTCTGAAACACAGTACCAGAAAAATACCAGAGAGGGTAAGGAGAACCTTCTGACATAAATTCCACCAGGGGACTTCTCAACACAAAGACATGAGACAAGGTGTCTAGTCTTGGAGACAAAAGAAGCACAAGCATGTATTTTTGCAAAGGTCAAGTGATATTTCTCTAATTTCTATCATGTGAAATACTCATAAATAACAACAACAATAAAAGCCTTTGTTTTGACTTTTTCATGGTACTGTGGATTTTTCACATGGGCATGTTAAATCTGAGGTGCACACCAAGTCCAAGTTTTAAAATATTGAGAAAAGTCTTTCCAAGTTGACTATGTCAATTTTAATTCCAATTAAATTTAATTAATTTAATTGACCTTGAAATTGCAATCTTCATCCCTTAGCCAACTGAGTTTCTGTGAGTATAGGCATGAGCCATTGCACTCAGCCAGAAAAAAAATTAATTATAAAGTTCTGCCCAGTTCTTTGTAAATTAATTAATTAGTTAATTAATTAATTAAAATACTGTACTCATTTGAAATGTAATAGGGGAAAATTATTGATAATACTGATCATAGAAGAAGTTGTCACTGGGAATATGGACAGGGAGGTGGAATTTTAGGATTTTATTGACATATATATATATATAAAGGCATAGGCTGGGAGACAGGGTCCTATAATTCACATTTTGCTTCCCATTCATTTAGAACATTCAAGAACATTTAGGGTGGTACACACTGGTAATCCTAGCAACTCATGAGACTGGACACAAGTTCAAGGCCAGACTCAGCATCTGTTCCAAATAAAAAATGGAAAGTACCAGGGATGTAGCTTAGTGGTAAAGAACCTCTTGGTTTAAAAAACAGTACCACCATCCCACCCCCCCCATAAAAAAGAAAAAAAAAAACAGTTCAGTAAGAAAGATCTAAGACAGACACAGACCATAGCCCTCCTTATGCCAGAAAACAATACATGGAGTCATGCTTCCGATGATCATCCTTCTCCACAATCCACTTCACAAGCTGGGAATATGCTGGAATGCTGGCATATATGTGCTCAGTTAGAACTTCAAGAAATGGTTGAAATATTCTTCAGAAACAGGACAGAACTTCTGGAGTCTACTGCTGACATATTCTCTACTTGACAGGTCAGTGAGGATTCAGGATTAAGATCAACACCTTATTTTGCAATTTGGTCTTAGACATAAGTTCCAGTCCATGATATTTTTCTTCCTATGATGAAATTCCATAAATAAGCAAGTGGACTTGAAATCAAGATAAATTTTCTTGCCAGGCATGGTGACACACACATGTAATCCCAGCAGGTTGTGAGGTTGAGTATGCAGATTGCAATTTCAAAGCCAGCCTCAGCAACTTAGCAAGAACCTGTCACTAAATAAAATATTAAAAATGTGCTGGGGGTATGGCTCAGTGGTCAACTGACTCTGGGTTCAATTCAGGGTACAAAAAAAGTTGTGTATAATTTAAAGTCCAAACACCTCTACTATACCACATGACTCATACATTTCTTATTATTTTTGAATTTGGACAGTGGCACTTATTCAAAAAAGCAGAATTTCTGAGTGTGTGTGTGTGTGTGTGTGTGTGTGTGTGTGTGTGTGTGCATATATATAATTTTTAATGTATTTTGCTTTTTTTCTTCTGATATCTGGAATGACCATGGCCAGCATCTGGAGGGAGAAAACACACCACTAGAATCTTTCTGCTTAAAGCTCACTGCTTTCACTTAGGGCAGTAGCTCTCCTGGTTTTTGTACCTGAGAAGAAATAGGGGTAAGAAATTGTATTCCTCATCTAAAAAAATCAGGTAAGAGACTAGCCTAAACCTACATGTATATATATTGTATGCACATATATTACATATAAACAAAACCTTTTTATATACTTGATTGTTTATGGGGTGACTTTTCTCAGACCTGTGGATAGCTTGGTTCAGTTTATAACAAGGAATGACACCAGCCAGAAGCAATGTCAACCCTCCTTTATACAAAAGCAAAAATACAGGTTTCTATGTCATTTTCTAAACATAGCTGAATGTGGGTGATAGAAGCATGGAACAGACAACTCTTTTATTAGGGAGACACAGTAAAAGCAGTTCAAGGAAACAATTAGTTATACCACCTTGAAGCACCAGAGAATAGGAATTTGGAATTTAGACAGGAAGACTCAACTTTTTATGTTGGCAATGTGGATGTCATTGGTTCCTACAGTGAAAAGGTTTTTACAAGTTTTTGAAAGAAAATTTATGTGAGTGGAACATAAACAATCAGTATCAGCACAGCATTTTGCAGGTGGTTTGTCAGCTGTGGCCACAGCACATACACGTGTTACTAGCTTACTTGACAATTATGATACATCTGTGTCTTCTAAAATTATTCCCATTTTAGACATAAGAAAACACAGGTTTCTGGATATTAAATGTCAACTCAACTGCAAAGAGAACCACCCAGACACAGAACTATATAAAACCCCTTCAAAGCTCTCAATGGTTGATTTGTTTCTGATGTAGAGGATGTATCTGAAGAAATATTATTTTCTCTCCATTTTGAATAAAGTACTCAAACAAGATGTCCCAGGAGCAAAACAACTTTTTCCCTCTTTCATGTTAAGTAACTATTCAAAAACTGAGCTAACAACCTAGATTCCTTATGAGGTAATTGCTTGGAGAATACATGGTACAAAAAAGCACATCACAGACCCAGAGTCTGAGTATGACTTAGAAAAGTAATAAATTTAAAAGATTCATAAGAAATTTTGAAGAAAATATATGTAACTATTTCTAAAAATATATATCCTTTCATTGCTATCTCTATAACGTATCATTCAGAAAACAATAAATTATGATGCATATTTGTAGGATTTGCCAAATCTTATTCTATATATTTTGTAATAAAGTCCAAAATCCAGATAAGAGAATGAACAATTCACTGTTATTATCATTTTTAAAAAATCTTCAAGAAAGAGGAGTGGGTGGTTTAGTGAATGTGTCATTCAACAACTTACTTAACCAATGATTTTGAGTGAATATTCATTTTCCTGAAGCAATAGGAAAGTGAGATTTTCCTTACTTATATTTCCTGTTAGAATTTCCAAAGATAAGCCCTATAATTTTATTTTAAATAACCTCCAAATAAAAAACATAGAAGAGACCTACAACACAAACCCAGGGGAATAAAAATGTAAATATTCTATTTTATTAATTAAAAGCAAAATCTTTTTTCTTGAAATCCAAATGTATCTGCCCTTTTGGATACATTTTCTTATCTTTAAAGCCAGAAACAAGAAAGGAAATGCAGGCAAATACCTTGAATTGTCAATTAATACAAGGGATCTCTATGGCTAAGATTTCAATAATCATGAGAAATTCAAAATCTAAAGAAATATTAAAAATATTTACAGAAGTATAAAATAAAATTCCATCATAGACACAACAAAATAAAATTGATGATGACTTAAAACAAGTGAATAATAATAATAATAATAAATAATAATAATAATAAACTCAAGAGTTTATTATTATTTGTGGAAATTCTTGCTATTGAAGATATATGATGCTCACTGTCACAGAGAATAACAGAAATTACAGCATTTGTGACCATGATAACATGTAAGAACACATTTCTCACCCAAACACCAATCCTACAAATTCAGGGGCATGGTTAAAGATAATATACATCTTGGAAGTAATAAATAATCTGTGGGAAAAAAAATTGTTCCTAGGAGCTAGTCACATTTTTATAGTATATCCAATTTAAGAAATAGTATAAAACACCATGATTAAGTTTTATATATGTGCAATATGTATTTGATATTTCACATATATATATATATATGTTTAGAAAAACTATGTGGAACTTCTGAGAACACAAATATCATTAGCACATTAAAAACTCACAGATCACTTGTGTAGATGATAAAACTAATCCTTACAAAGAAAACTATTTCCCCAAATTAACCTACAATATATCCCTGTAAAATTGTTATATACCTATATGAATACATCATAGAAGTTTCTACATCTATGTATATCTGTAAAGCAGTAATTTATAAAACTATAAATAAATGAAAGAGGAGGAACATAGGAGGAGAGGGAAAGAGGAACTACTGGTTACTGAAATGGAGCAAATTATATTCTTTTCTTGTATGATTATGTCATGAAAATGAAGTCAAATATTATGTATAACTATAATTCAATAGTAAAAAAATTAACATACTTTACTTTTAATGAAATAAGAAATGAAATTATAAAGTTCTAAAATTCATCCACAATATTATATATATAATTGTAGCCAAGAAATTTTTCAATTATAAGAACAAAAGGAGTACTTAACATTACCTGATATTCATGTATATTATGAAAGTATACTATTTTAATAATCATTAAGGAATCACAATATAAAATAGATCCATATATGAATCCATATGTATGTAAAAATTGTACACTTAATTGCAATAAAAAAATCTAAATAAATCAAACCATAATAAGGTCAATGTCACCAACTAACATAGACCTGGTCTCAAAATAAAAAATAAAAAGTACTAGGGATTTATCTCAGTAGTAAATTATCACTAGGTTCAACTTCCAGCAAAAAAATAAAAACAAAAGGAAAGAAAAAAGAAAGTGAAAATGAAAATTGGCAAGATCAAGAGAAAGCAAGATTCCTATAGGCCACAGCTCCTCTCCTGCCAGAAAATAGCATGTGGAGATTTGATCAAGACAATGGGCCCACGTGTCAATCACCAGCATCTGGGTAGCTGCTGAGCCACAGGCACACACATGCCAAATAGTATTAGAGGTAGGGGTTGAGGATGCCCTAAAAGAATAAGGAAGTGAGAGAGCATCTCTGCGACTGATGTGCTCCCCACCTGAATGGCCAGCAGGAATGAGAGTACACTGCCCAACAGGAGGGCTCAGGCCTGCAGACGCCAGAGACTATGGAGAATACAGGTCTGCGAATTTCTGTTTCTGCACACTCAGTTGTGCCATTCCAACAGTCTCCCTTTCCAGGCTCATGATGCCACTGCCCACTCACCATTTCCTGGTGCTCAGGAGCCAATCCTTGTCCCTAGGGATCATCAGCCCCTGCACAGCAGAGAAACCTGGGGCTCCGAAGTAGGAGAGTGAAACCTAGAGTTGAATGACTAATATAGCGATCTCAGGGGAAATAGGAAAGGTGGCAGAAGTCCACCCCCAATCCCCTGGCAGCAAACAGTATTGGACAGTTCTAAGTGTTCCTGATTGGACAGGACCTCAGACCTGCCCCTCGAGTCAGGGAGCATTATTTGTGAGTGACAGCAAATAATATCCAATCCAGGCATAAATAAGACCAGAATGACATGTTCTTGGTAGTGTTTTTTTTTTTTTTTTTTAGGTTTGGGAATTGTTACCCAAAGCCTCAGGCTGCTGCTATCTTAAGGCAACATTTTCTTATAAATGTGGGATCTAGTCTAACCAGAAGAACACTTCCATTTAACATAATGCACAAGGTCATTTCAGTTTGTGGATTTTATATGCCAGTATTTTGTTCATGAATGAAAATAATATGACAATCACTATGAAATGTTATTTAACTTTTCTGCTGTCTGTTCTTGTTAGGAGACAGACTAAACTTTAAGTGGGATCAACATCTTAAAACAACATTATTTACTGCAAACAACACCTAAGGCACAAATGTAATTTAAATATTTCATGTATTCGCATTGATAACATAAAAAGAAAGAGTTGAAATGGATATTAATAACATAGCACAGCCTTTCCAGAATATTACCTTTATGTGACTTATAAAATACTACAAATGAAGTACATGTGTTTTTGGAACTACATGAACAAGTCTGACTTTCTCCATCATACCTCATTTCACACTAGCCACATTCCAGGTTTGAGAATTGTGGTCCCTTGATGTCAGGGACTTAAAGGACCTGATATATCTCTTTATATTCTAGTGTTAAAGGATATAGTTCTCCAATAATATTTCTCCTCAGGCACAAATTTAGAAGAAACAAGTCCCTGGTTGGGAGGAGTAAGCTCTAACCAGGAACTGTCCAAAAGCAGATTATTCTTTCTTACTTCATAATGACCACAGATTTTTCACATTGCAGATATTATGCAGGAGAGAAAAAACAACATGGGTTTCTTAGGGGTTAGGGATACAGCCTGCATTCTTCATTGATCTGACACTATTGTTTACATACATGAAATTCAAACTTATTTGGCAATTTGGGGTTAGACATAATGGCCAAGCTGTAATTTCTGTTTCCTTCTGTGGACCTACTCCCACAATTAATAAGCAGGTGGGCTGGGACTCAGGATGAGCTGTGTCTGATTCCAAAGTCAAATAAGCTCCTCTAGATCACAAGATTCTTGAAATATTTTTTTCTCATCAGACTTGGAAAGTGACAATTATTCAAAACACTAGAATTTGTGATATATATACATGAAATCTAGTCCTGTGTATTACAAAGTATAATAGGGGAAAAAAAGAAAAGAATAAAAGGAGAAATAATATCCACGAGTTAACAAATTATTTCTGTTGTAGTTCAAAATTTTCACAGCTTCTCTTCTTAACAGTTTTATGCAGGGTCATGAGAAGCATAAAGTTTCACTCTGTGCACTGCTGGAGTGAGAAACATAATCCCATTGGCATAATTCCTGAAAATTATGTCTAGCATTAGGTGGGCTGTAGGATCTTCATTGAATGCCAATTTTTCTGAAGACTTTAAATTTTAAATCAGCACACCTCGAGGGACCAGTATTTGCTTGTTCATGCTAGAAAACTGTACTCTAGGGAATCTCATGTGTGCTCCACTCATGTGGTGAAAGAGCTAAATTTTCCCCCCTACATCATCTTTAGCCTTCACATTTTGTGGTCTATGGTTTAAGATCCAAGTTCAATATCTCCTACCACTGCTCTTTTGTATTCCCTGCCATCTTTCCAAGCTGGGATTGCAAGCTTCAAATATGGGTTTGCTAGAAATGTTTTCTCAGCTACTGTCCTAAATGCTACAGGTGCAAAATGGTACTTTCCTTTGTCCTCTGCATGCCATCTCAAGAGGTGGTGAATTTTTTTCTACATATGGTTAGTATGCAGTATGCATTTCAGTATAGTAGGGCAATGTTCTCAAATACTCCATATTCAGACATGCCTCAGGCCTCCTAAAATATGGAATATTTAGTGAACTTGTCACTCCACTTTTCTAATGGACAGATCACCCTTGCTTGTGTTTTTGCTGGCATGGCCATGGCAGTGACTGTGCTGCTGGGATTTTATTCCTTATTTTATTGTATTTAACGTCTGAGTTCCTGGTATGCTCATAAAATCCAATTTTAATTCAAGTAAAGTCTGTCCTTTTGTTGTTGATGTTGTTCACCCGCTTTGCTGAGAACTGCCTGTCTGATTTCTTGTTTTCCCTCAACAGACCAGGCAGAAAAACTATCTCCTCTTTTCAGTCATCTTGAAAATTTTCTTTTGAGTTTAAGAAGTACATTTTCCCTTTTTCTGTATTTTGAGATAAAAATCAAGGATCTCCACAGACTGATGGTAAAACAATGAGAAAATTGTATCATTTGCATGGATCACACAAAAAGTATGATTTTCTATTCTCATATCAGATGAAGTGGACAACAAGCCAAAGTTAATCAAAAGGTACAAAGAATATCTTTTCGTGCTTTCAATGGAAGTTTATATCAACATTAGTTACAGTCATAAATATTTATGTCCAAAAATATGTAGCATCTACATACCTCAAGAAAACCACTCAAATTCAATAACTAAATAGATCACAATACAATATCATTGGGTAAGTTTCATAGACCTCTCTCATTAATGTATGGATCCTTCAAGCAAAAAGTAAAGAAAG